>NC_134485.1:264696182-264722575 GCF_040206685.1 Ascaphus truei | reverse complement strand
GGGGGGGAGGGAGGTGAAGGGGGGGAGGGAGGTGAAGGGGGGGAGGGAGGTGAAGGGTTGGGGAGGGGGGAGGGAGGTGAAGGGGTGGGGAGGGGGGAGGGAGGTGAAGGGGGGGAGGGAGGGAGGGAGGTGAAGGGGGGGAGGGAGGGAGGGAGGTGAAGGGGTGGGGAGGGGGAAGGGAGGTGAAGACGTGGGGAGGGAGGTGAAGGGCGGAGGGAGGTGAAGGGGTGGGGATGGGGGGAGGGAGGTGAAGGGGTGGGGAGGGGGGGAGGGAGGTGAGGGGGGGAGTGAGGTGAAGGGGGGGAGGGAGGTGAAGGGGTGGGGAGGGGGAAGGGAGGTGAAGGGGTGGGGAGGGGGAAGGGAGGTGAAGGGGTGGGGAGGGGGAAGGGAGGTGAGGAGGGGAGGGAGGTGAAGGGGGGAGGGAGGTGAAGGGGGGGAGGGAGGTGAAGGGGAGGAGGGAGGTGAAGGGGGGAGGAGGGAGGTGAAGGGGTGGGAGGGAGGTGAAGGGGTTGGGAGGGAGGTGAAGGGGTGGTGAGGGAGGTGAAGGGGTGGGGAGGGAGGTGAAGAGGGGAGGGAGGTGAAGGGGGGAGGGAGATGAAGGGGGGAGGGAGGTGAAGGGGTGGGGAGGGGGGAGGGAGGTGAAGGGCGGAGGGAGGTGAAGGGGTGGGGAGGGGCGGAGGGAGGTGAAGGGGTGGGGAGGGGGGAGGGAGGTGAAGACGAGGGGAGGGAGGTGAAGGGTGGAGGGAGGTGAAGGGGTGGGGATGGGGGGAGGGAGGTGAAGGGGTGGGGAGGGGGGGAGGGAGGTGAGGGGGGGAGTGAGGTGAAGGGGGGGAGGGAGGTGAAGGGGAGGAGGGAGGTGAAGGGGGGAGGAGGGAGGTGAAGGGGTGGGAGGGAGGTGAAGGGGTTGGGAGGGAGGTGAAGGGGTGGTGAGGGAGGTGAAGGGGGTGGGGAGGGAGGTGAAGAGGGGAGGGAGGTGAAGGGGGGAGGGAGGTGAAGGGGTGGGGAGGGGGGAGGGAGGTGAAGGGGGGGAGGGAGGTGAAGGGTTGGGGAGGGGGGAGGGAGGTGAAGGGGTGGGGAGGGGGGAGGGAGGTGAAGGGGGGGAGGGAGGGAGGGAGGGAGGTGAAGGGGTGGGGAGGGGGGAGGGAGGTGAAGACGTGGGGAGGGAGGTGAAGGGCGGAGGGAGGTGAAGGGGTGGGGATGGGGGGAGGGAGGTGAAGGGGTGGGGAGGGGGGGAGGGAGGTGAGGGGGGGAGTGAGGTGAAGGGGGGGAGGGAGGTGAAGGGGTGGGGAGGGGGAAGGGAGGTGAAGGGGTGGGGAGGGGGAAGGGAGGTGAAGGGGTGGGGAGGGGGAAGGGAGGTGAGGAGGGGAGGGAGGTGAAGGGGGGAGGGAGGTGAAGGGGGGGAGGGAGGTGAAGGGGAGGAGGGAGGTGAAGGGGGGAGGAGGGAGGTGAAGGGGTGGGAGGGAGGTGAAGGGGTTGGGAGGGAGGTGAAGGGGTGGTGAGGGAGGTGAAGGGGTGGGGAGGGAGGTGAAGAGGGGAGGGAGGTGAAGGGGGTAGGGAGATGAAGGGGGGAGGGAGGTGAAGGGGTGGGGAGGGGGGAGGGAGGTGAAGGGCGGAGGGAGGTGAAGGGGTGGGGAGGGGCGGAGGGAGGTGAAGGGGTGGGGAGGGGGGAGGGAGGTGAAGACGAGGGGAGGGAGGTGAAGGGTGGAGGGAGGTGAAGGGGTGGGGATGGGGGGAGGGAGGTGAAGGGGTGGGAGGGGGGGAGGGAGGTGAGGGGGGGAGTGAGGTGAAGGGGGGGAGGGAGGTGAAGGGGTGGGGAGGGGGAAGGGAGGTGAAGGGGTGGGGAGGGGGAAGGGAGGTGAAGGGGTGGGGAGGGGGAAGGGAGGTGAGGAGGGGAGGGAGGTGAAGGGGGGAGGGAGGTGAAGGGGGGGGGAGGTGAAGGGGAGGAGGGAGGTGAAGGGGGGAGGAGGGAGGTGAAGGGGTGGGAGGGAGGTGAAGGGGTTGGGAGGGAGGTGAAGGGGTGGTGAGGGAGGTGAAGGGGTGGGGAGGGAGGTGAAGAGGGGAGGGAGGTGAAGGGGGGAGGGAGATGAAGGGGGGAGGGAGGTGAAGGGGTGGGGAGGGGGGAGGGAGGTGAAGGGGTGGAGGGAGGTGAAGGGGTGGAGGGAGGTGAAGGGGGGGAGGGAGGTGAAGGGGGGAGGGAGGTGAAGGGGGGAGGGAGGTGAAGGGGGGAGGGAGGTGAAGGGGGAGGGAGGTGAAGGGGGGGAGGGAGGTGAAGGGGGGGAGGGAGGTGAAGGGGGGAGGGAGGTGAAGGGGGGGAGGGAGGTGAAGGGGGGGAGGGAGGTGAAGGGGGGGAGGGGGGTGAAGGGGAGAAGGGAGGTGAAGGGGGGGAGGGAGGTGAAGGGGGGGAGGGAGGTGAAGGGGGGAGGGAGGTGAAGGGGGGGAGGGAGGTGAAGGGGGGGGGAGGGAGGTGAAGGGGAGGAGGGAGGTGAAGGGGAGGAGGGAGGTGAAGGGGTGGAGAGGGAGATGAAGGGGGGGAGGGAGGTGAAGGGGGGAGGGAGGTGAAGGGGGGGAGGGAGGTGAAGGGGGGGAGGGAGGTGAAGGGGGGGAGGGGTGTGAAGGGGACAAGGGAGGTGAAGGGGAGGAGGGAGGTGAAGGGGGGATGGAGGTGAAGGGGGGGAGGGAGGTGAAGGGGGGAGGGAGGTGAAGGGGGAGAGGGAGGTGAAGGGGGGGAGGGAGGTGAAGGGGGGAGGGAGGTGAAGGGGAGGATGGAGGTGAAGGGGTGGAGGGAGGTGAAGGGGTGGAGAGGGAGGTGAAGAGGGGGAGGGAGGTGAAGGGGGGAGGGAGGTGAAGGGGGGAGGGAGGTGAAGGGGGGGAAGGAGGTGAAGGGGGGAGGGAGGTGAAAGGGGGGAGGGAGGTGAAAGGGGGGAGGGAGGTGAAGGGGGGGAGGGAGGTGAAGGGGGGAGGGAGGTGAAGGGGGGAGGGAGGTGAAGTGGTGGGGAGGCAGGTGAAGGGGGGAGGGAGGTGAAGGGGGGAGGGAGGTGAAGGGGGGAGGGAGGTGAAGGGGAGGGAGGTGAAGGGGGGGAGGGTGGTGAAGGGGGGGAGGGAGGTGAAGGGGATGGAGGTGAAGGGGGGGAGGGAGGTGAAGGAGGGGAGGGAGTTGAAGGGGGGGGAGTGAGGTGAAGGGGGGAGGGAGGTGAAGGGGTGAGATGGGGAGGGAGGTGAAGGGGGGGGGGGAGGTGAAGGGGAGGAGGGAGGTGAAGGTAGGAGGGAGGTGAAGGGGGGGAGGGAGGTGAAGGGGGGAGGGAGGTGAAGGGGGGGAGGGAGGTGAAGGGGGGAGGGAGGTGAAGGGGGGAGGGAGGTGAAGGGGGGAGGGAGGTGAAGGGGGGAGGGATGTGAAGGGGGGAGGGAGGTGAAGGGGGGAGGGAGGTGAAGGGGAGGAGGGAGGTGAAGGGGTGGAGAGGGAGGTGAAGGAGGGGAGGGAGGTGAAGGGGGGGATGGAGGTGAAGGGGGGGGATGGAGGTGAAGGGGGGGAGGGAGGTGAAGGGGGGAGGGAGGGGGAGGGAGGTGAAGGGGGGGAGGGAGGTGAAGGGGGGAGGGAGGTGAAGGGGGGGAGGAGGGAGGTGAAGGGGGGGAGGAGGGAGGTGAAGGGTGGGGAGGGAGGTGAAGGGGGGGAGGTGAAGGGGAGGAGGGAGGTGAAGGGGGGGAGGGAGGTGAAAGGGGGAGGGAGGTGAAGGGGGGGAGGGAGGTGAAGGGGGAGGGAGGTGAAGGGGGGGAGGGAGGTGAAGGGGGAGGGAGGTGAAGGGGAGGAGGGAGGTGAAGGGGGAGGGAGGTGAAGGGGAGGAGGGAGGTGAACGGGGGAGGGAGGTGAAGGGGTGGGGAGGGAGTTGAAGGGGTGGGGAGGGAGGTGAAGGGGGGAGGGAGGTGAAGGTGGGGAGGGAGGTGAAGGGGGAGGGAGGTGAAGGGGTGGGGAGGGGGGAGGGAGGTGAAGGGGGAGGGAGGTGAGGGGGGGAGGGAGGTGAAGGTGGTGGAGGGAGGTGAAGGGGGGAGGGAGGTGAAGGGGGGGAGGGAGGTGAAGGTGGGGGAGGGAGGTGAAGGGGGGGAGGGAGGTGAAGGGGGGGAGGGATGAGAAGGGGGGGAGGGATGTGAAGGGGGGGAGGGAGGTGAAGGGGGGGGAGGGAGGTGAAGGGGGGGAGGGAGGTGAAGGGGGGGAGGGAGGTGAAGGAGGGAGGTGAAGGAGGTAGGTGAAGGGGGAGGGAGGTGAAGGGGTGGGGAGGCAGGTGAAGGGGGGAGGGAGGTGAAGGGGGGGGGAGGGAGGTGAAGGGGGGGGATGGAGGTGAAGGGGGGGGAGGTGGAGGGAGGTGAAGGGGGGAGGTGAAGGTGGGAAGGTGAAGGGGGGGGGAAGTGACAATGTATCCGGCATCCACTTGCTCCCCTGTCCATTCCCCCCGCTGTCTCTGACAGTCGTCCGTCCGCTCCTCCCCATCGACGGAACCTTCAGTGTGCTGGTGCACACGCACGCGGCGGCCGTTTCCTCCCCCGTTCGGCCGCTCCCCCGCGGATCTGAGGCGGGAGACAGCGTGTCTGTAATTGTTGTGCCCACTCCCCCTCCCGGCTGTCCGCTCCCCCGCTTGGTCTCGTCCGGCCGGTTCCCCGCTGACTGTAGCGGCTGGGGGTGTGAGGCGGCGAGAGGCAAAGGTGGTGTGAGGTAAGGCGGGAAGTGAGGCCCCGGCGGCAGGGATGTGAGCGGGGAGTGGGGGTGCAGGGGTTTGGGGCCCCGGCGGCGGCAGGAGTGTGAGCGGGGAGGGGAGACTGTAGGCACAGGGGTGTGAGCTGGGAGGGGAGGCTGTAGGCACAGGGGTGTGAGGCAGCGGTTTAGTTACTTACCTGGGCGGGAGGTGGCGGCGGCTGGTGCACTATGTGTTTGTGTGTGTGTGTGTGACACTGTTAGACCACACCAGCCAATGAGAGGTGTGCGGGGGCGGGCGGGCCAAGGGAGTCATCTCATTGGCCTAAGGCGGAGTGACAGGCCAAAGGTCCAATGTGATTGCCCCTAGACACAGGGACATACAAGGTTTTCAAAAATATATATATAAATTGATCCTTAGGCTGTGTTCAGTCTCCCGATGCTGATCGATCACTTTGGGACTCTATGTGGTAGCTTCTGAAATCCACAGGTGAAAGTGTGTGTGCTGTGACTCTGTTGGTTGTGATTGAGTGTTGGGTGTGTGTGTTGTCTGTGTTGGTTGTGATTGAGTGTGTGTAGTGTGTGTTATGATTGTGTGTTGTGATTGTGTGTGTTGTGTCTGTGTTGGTTGGGATTGTGTGTGTGTCTGTGTGTACTGTGTGTGTTGTGATTGTGTGTGTCTGTGGTGGTTGTAATTGAGTGTGTGTTGTGTGTCTCTGTGTGTTGTGTGTGTGTGTGTTGTGATTGAGTGTGTTGGTTGTGATTTAGTGTGTGTTGTGTGTCTCTGTGTGTTGTGTGTGTGTGCGTGTTGTGATATGAGTGTGTTGTGATTGAGTGTGTGTGTGTGTTGTGATTGAATGCAGCAGTGCGCAAACTGGGGGTTGAGCCAACTTGAGGAAAAACATGGTGTGCGCGGGCAGACGCTATGTGTGGGAGGGCAAAAAGCTGTGCACGGGCGGACATGAAACTGTGCGCGGGCGGGCAGCCGAAGAAGATGTGCACAGATGGCCGAACAGGATAGTGCAGGTGACGGCCACGTGATGGTGTGTGTGCACGCAGGGGGCTTCAGAGGTACGGGGGAGGAGCAAGCCTCAGCGCTGGGATGTCAAACGCCCCTCCTTCTGGTGTCTGCCCTACAATAGCGCTGTGTTTCCTCCGCTGGAAACCTGCTTCACTGCGATCCTTTTCAAGTGAAAGGCTACCACTATATTAATCATATTATGAATGTACAATAATAATAAAAAAAAAGTGAAAACACAACATTGAAAACGAGGGGGGGGGGGGAATATACATAATACTGTACTGCACCGACACACTTTATTCGAGCAAATACCCAGTATGTACCTGGCAGATACCTGGAATGCGCCGCTCCTCACCTCTGACAAGCCCCGTTGCATTTGCCTTCCCAGCCTGGGTTCATGCCTGGCTGATGGGCGGCTGATCTGTTAAATGATAATGATTAGGATTTAATAGGCTGCAATGCTTCGCGTGTCTACCACATGGCATAAATTCATGAATTGTAATGCAGTATATATATATATACTGTGCAGTATTGCAGCCAGCGGGAAAAAAATGCTTCAATCCTTGCTGGAAAATAACCCAATGCACTCGGGCAGAAAACAGTCACAAACCTCAATACACCCGGGTATACCCGAATTCGTGGGACTAGCCGAGCTCGAATAAAGTGTGTCGCCAGTGTAGGTAGGAGGGAGAGGTAGCCGCATATGAGGGATAACCGGAGCACAGCAGGCAGGGTATATAATGCAAGTGAAAATGGCACACCAATGATAAAAAATCCAATTTATTAAGTGACTAAGGGCTCTATGCAGTAAGCGCCGAAAAAGTGCTCTCGGCAAGTGTTCCCTATCGGCATGATTTTGGCGATTTGCCCTCGCAGTATGCAATAAGGGCCTTATCCCAGGCGAATCACTGCGAAAGCAAAACGTCGATTAGCCGGTGACGAACAGAATGTCTCCCAATAACCTGGCGATACGCCGTTTCTGCCGATATGTGTTTGCAGCAGAGAGAGATCCACAACTCTCTCTGCGGAAACATCGGCAAAATAAAAATATATAAAACATTTTTTACTCATAGTGTACATGTGCAGGGGGTCTCTGGAGCTGAAACGCATTGGTTTCAGGTCCGGGGACCCCCTGCTTCCCAAGATAAAGGCCCCGTTATGAGGTGCCGGTATCCCTCTGCATTTAAATGTCCCGATCACGTGACCACGGAATGTAAATAAAGCAGAGGGATACCGGCACCCCATAAAGGGGACTGTATCTCGGGAAACAGTGGGTCCCGGGACCTAAAACCAAAGCGGTTCAGCTCCGGAGACCCTCTGCACATCTACACTATGCGTAAAACACACATATAAATAAACAATCATTCCCTACCATAGCGGCTATCCGCTATGGTAATTAAGCAGCATTAATGTATTTTTAATAATAGTGTGCGGGAGCAGGGGGTCCCCTGAGCTGAACCGCATTGATTTGTGGATCAGGGATCCCCTGCTTCCCGAGTTACAGGCCCCGGTCTGGGGCATCGGGTGCCAGTGTCGCCGCCATCTTTATAGAGCCCACATCGCGTCTTGGATGCTATAAAGATGGCGGCGACATTGGCCTCCGATGCCCCACACCGGGGCCTGTATCTCGGGAAGCAAGGGGTCCTTGAGCCACAAATCAATGCGGTTCAGCTCAGGGGACCACCTGCTCCCGCACAATATTATTAAAATACATTAATGCTGCTTCATTACCATAGCGGATAGCCGCTAAGGCAATGAAGGGGTTAAGGCATAATAGCATGTTTATTGGGGACAATAATATATATATATATATATATATACACACACATGATGAACCAATATACAAAGAAATGTTTAAGGGTTGTCAAATACATGCTCTACTAAAAATACCACTTCTCCATATTAGCCACAGTACAATAAAATCCTATTTCCTAAAAAAATCAACTCTCATCTTCTAATCAAAAGCATCAAATCCCAATCAAAACATTGAATTTACATTGTATATATGATGCATACAATCTATGCACCATGTACACTCTGCCAATGAATGTTAACAATAAAATATTTCAAACAAAATACCATTACATCCAAACAAGTATACTTTTTAAACCAAGCAAGTCGCCATAAATTAATTAGCATTCATTAATCAAATCACAAAACAATTAAAATACCATCCATAACAATTACACAATTAACTATTTCAATCGTTAAACAGAACAAGTTACCATCAGACAAAATATAAGTACCCAAAAGAATACAATATACAAAAGCAAGCCTCACCATGACCTAAAGTACAGCATACAACACCAAAAATTACATCCATCTAATTCCAAACACACATTTATGCATAGCAGCATAGACAAAATCATTTTAAACACAGCAATACACGCATTTCCTACCAAACCATTTCTTACCCTGTATGTATATATCGATCTAGACATACATACATACATACATACATACATACATACATACATACATACATACATACAGTGGCAAGAAATGATCTTAAAATTTTAAAACATAAACATGTACAAGTTAAAAAAAAAAATTATTTTGTTCACTTACCATTACTTGACCCACTCACCGACTCCCGTTGAACCGCTTACTCTCGAACCAATCCACACACAGGAACCCATAAAATAATAAACCATAAAATAATAAACCATAACAATCCAGGGGTCTTCTATTTGTAATCCATCTTCATCTGTATTCTTCTTCTTGTATCTTCTTCCGCTCTCTTCCGGGGTCTTCTTCTCTTCTTCGGCCACGCCCTGGTCTTTCTTCTGTAGGAGGTCCTTCCTCCTCGGCGTCTGCCTTTAAAATGAGACGACATAGGCTTTTATAGGCCTATGACGTCACATTGTCGTCATATGGTTCCCACGGCCCTGATTGGGCCGTGAAAACCATGTGATTTTGTGGGGAAAATAAATGTTGATGACGTCATTTAAAGGCAATGACGCCAGCCAATCAGAATGGCTGTGCTTCATTTGCCTTTAAGGTGACGTCATTAAAAGAAAGATGGCCGGCCTCACATGGTATGGTAACCAATCAGAGCGTGGGAACTACATCCCTACTCTGATTGGCTCTAGTAGACAATGTGACAGAGGCTTTGGGGAGAACGGATGGCTTCTCCTCTGGCTTCTCACGGGTACCAGGCTGCCGGGTCCACGGGGGACACCTGCGGGGAAGAACTGGTGGCCCCACATCTGTGGGGGCACCGCGGGCCCGTAGGGACTACCCGTGGGTCCCCAGACCCCCGTAGGAACCACCCGATGCCCCTCAGACACCTGTGGGTCTGACCCGGGGCCCCCCGGTAACCCGCGGAGACCACCTGATGGACCATGGCGCCTGGCGGGGACCACCCGCAGACCTCCAGACCCTGTTTGAAAAATGGTACTGTAGGTCTGTGAGGTGACCCGTCAGGCCCACCGGGGACTCCCATGGGTCTGGGGTATTAACCCTGTATGTAAAATAATAAATCATGTATTTATGGGTGGGCACAGGGGGTGGGTTATGTATTTAATAAATATATGATAGCAGTGGTTGACTCCCCGAAGAAGACTGTTTTAGTCGAAACGCGTTGGAGTGGGAGTCTGTGGAGTGGGACCCCTACCTTTATCCTGATTAAGAGGCTCTGGTAACTCTTTGTTTGACCCTTAACACCCATGCTTCAAATGGTGATGTATTTACATCCTTGACACTTTGATATTTGTGCAACCACTGCTACCATTTTTTGCATTTACCATTCTATTAACAAACAGTTATTTCCTGTTGGAATGCACACAAATCTGCAGTTTGTGCTTATGATATATATGCATGCTTGATTCAGAGCTGCTTTCGTTTGTTTAATAACTTTGGTGTGTTATTTGCTTCAATCATGTGCCTTTGCCTCTAGGTATATATATCAGGTAGATGTGAGTCCCCCTCCTCTTTTAATTTTCTCCCCCTGTTTTTAAACCTACATTAATAAATTATTTTGTTATAATTTACTTGGTATGCCCGTGTGCTTCTTCATAAGATTGCTTTTTTCGTTGTTACTTAATTACATTAACCTTTAGCACCACTGTCTTGTGTTATTATATCATAAATTTAGACAGTTTTTGGGCTACAGTAATACACTGTGTTGATGCGGTATACTTTTGTGTTTTATATATATATATATGTGTGTGTATATGTATTTATTTATTTAATGTGGGGCTGTAGTGTGTGTATTTTTTTTTAGTGTGGGTAGCAGGGGTGGCCGAAGTGGGTATTAGCCCCAACGGTGGTTTGTTTAGGGCTTGTGGGTGGGTAGCGGGAGGGCTTAACCCCTTCACGGCCGTAGCGGTATTAACCGCTACGGTCGTGAAGGGGTTAAGTGCACCCGCAACCCCCCCGCAAGCCCTAAACAACCACCAAGGGCCAAATACCCCCTTCACCCACCCCCGCTACCCACAATAAACCTGGCATGGCCGGTTAACCCCTTCATTGCCTTAGCGGTTAGCCGCTAAGGTAATGAAGTGGCCTTTAAATGCATTTTTCCTGCCTCGGATGTATGCCGGGGGGCTCCGGTGCTGATATTAATGGGTATCAGCTCCGGAGACCCCCGGCATCAATCCCGGCCAGGAAAAAGGCCTGATTTTTTCTAAGTGTCGACCTTGCCGATGCTTTTCCACGACCAACTTGGCAACTTTAGTTGGCGGGACGAATTGGCGTTAAATTCTCTATTCTAGAGTGCCGATCAGCAGCGAAAAGCTGATCGGGGCTACTAGAATTCAGCCGATTTCAAAAAGTGCTGAAAAGTGGCTTATCGGCACCCGCATGCCGATAAGTTTTTATCGGGAACAAAAATTGACGATTTTGGCCACTTTTCGGCGCTTACTGAATCGGGAAGGCATTTTATGCGGAAAAATGGCGAAAAAAGCCTTTTTGGCGCTTACTGCATGAGGCCCTGAGAGAGACATCACAAAAATAGAGCAGAGTAGTTCACTCTGACGCATTTCAGGCGTAGCCCTTGGCCCCAATCAAAACAGAAATGGAGCCACCATTACTTTCATTTACATCAGTAGAGACATGGGTGTGGCCCTGTGATCCCATTAGAAATATCACATGACTTCAAAATCCAGTGATCCGTGGTACTCTGCTGCAGCATTTACTCTGGCAGAGAAAGGGTTAATCATTAAATGTTAAAAGATCTTGAGCCTTATACCTAGACACCAGTTGTTTTCTTTCATGTCCCCTTTCTGAAGAGCAAATACTGTATGCCATTTGTATAAAAAAAATGTGTTCTGTAGAACAAAAAGATCCCCTATTTCCAAACCTTAAAATGAATGCCTTAAAATGTACTACTAGTTTTAGAAATGTTAAATGACATATAGGTTAATTATGTATGCAATGTAAACATACAAAGTAACTTGAATAGAAATAGAAAAACTAAGGTTTTTATTAAGTCATACTTGTTTGTTTTAAAGTTTTATATAGGAAGTCCAACTTTACTTTCATATGATATAAGTAGTTGCCTAATCTGCTGTTACAGTATAAAAAAACAGCTATGCAAAAATGACAGAAAAGTACATAAAATATGGTAAGAAGTTTAGAAGTTTGCCATTATGAAACACAGATATGTCTCAGGATAGATTAAATAGGCAGCCAGGCAAAAAATATATTACATTTTAAAAGGCTTTGGGAGTATTAATGGCCTCAGAGCAACAACACTGTGATAATAAAATACAAAATGCTATGTGCATATATCTTTCTGGTAAGATTTGATATATTATGTTGCGCTTACCTTATGCATAAACGAAACAGGTCTCCAGCATAAAATAGTCCACAAGGGACCCTTAAAAGCAAATGTAATGTTTTTATTTAATGTGTTTGATATCAGAAGGGGATATGTACTTAGGAGAGAATCTGTGTTAGTCTTTTATCAAGGTTCTACATAGGTTGAACTCGATGGACATGTCTTTTTTCAACCTCATATAGTAGAACTATAGAATGTGATGCAAATTCAGAAAATATGTGCATGATTTTTTCAAGATGAAGAACATTTTAACTTGGCAATACTTGCTTAACAACAGGAGGGTAGAGTTCTATGACCCTGGCCTGGTCAGAAAGTTAATATGTCTTTGTCAAGGTAAACTGTACAGTAGGTAGACCACTGCTTTATAACCTGCCTAAATTAGAAACATTAAAATTGATATGACCGCACTATTGCTCTGAAAAATCAAATGACTAGCGATGGGCAACATTTGTTTGCAGAATTGGATCTGCCTTGGATTGCTCATTCCTTTGGTCCACGGATTTCCCTGGATTCGCCTCAAAAAGGCCAATCAACCTTTTTTCCATAACTGGCAATTTGCGCCATGGATTAATAATTTGAACCAAAAAAACGTAATCTGTGGATGAGGGGATGAGCCGGGGAGTATAATTTGAGGTGCAGTCTCAAGATTAAGCCATTTGTTGCTGGGTTTAGCCATGGGTTAGTTAGGTTGTGTGTGGATTTTGTATTATTATAGTTTAACATTTTTCAAATTATTTACTTAATAATAGTTTTTGCATTATCCTGCTGTGATTGACTGGACTTTCAGTGAAATGGGGTCTGTCCCTCATGCTGAACATGTTTCAGTGATTGTAGTATATTTTCTTGATGTACTGTTTATCTTCTTCTTCTTATCCTTTCAGTCGAGTACGACTCTGGGCCACTCTATGGATCAGTGTTCTCCACGTCTTTTGATCTCCCACGGCTTCTTTCAATTTTGCTATGTTCATTCCAGTATCTTTCTTGATGGTATCTAACCAGGGAATTTTTGGCCTCTTGCTCTTTTGCCACCGATCATTCAAAGCATGACATCCTTCTCAAGTAACTTGCTTCGCATGATGTGACCAAAGTAGGAGAGCTTTTGCCTTGTTATCTTGGCCTCAAGTGATATTTTTGGTTTGATCCATTCCAGAACAGCTTGGTTCGTTATTCTGGCTGTCCAAGAATGCGTAGCAGACATCTTCAGCACCACAGTTCAAATGCATTCATCTTTCGCCTGTCTGCCTTTCTCAGAGTCCAGGTTTCGCAGCCATATGTTGTTATTGGGAAAACGATTGCACTGACCAATCTGCATTTGGTTGCCAGGCTCATGTCTTTACTCTTTCAGATGTTGTTCATACTGACCATCGCATTTATTCCAGGTGTCAACCATCTCTTGATCTCAGGGGTGCAGTCGCCATCGCGATCAATTTTGGAGCCAAGAAAGATGAAATCCTTAACCACTTCAATTTATTCATTGTTGATCTTGATATTAACGTTCGGATTTTTTGCTGTTGTCATGAACTTTGTCTTCTTAATGTTCAGGCACAGTCCAACCTTCTCACTTTCTTCTTTGATTTTCATGATCAGATGTTCTAGATCCTCCTTGTTTTCAGCCAGCAGGGTGGTATCGTCAGCTTATCGGAGGTTGTTGATGTTTCTGCCGCCTATTTTCACTCCAATCTTGGACTCATTCAGGCCTGCTCGCCGCATGACAGCTTCTGCATACATATTGAAAGCTGCTGATGATAGGATGCTTCCTTGGCATGTGCCTTTTCCGATCTTTAACCAATCCGTGTCTCCGTATGGCATTCAGACTGAAGCTTCTTGATCTTGATAGAGTGATCTTATGAGTTCGGTCAAGTGTGGTGGTGTACCCATTTCCTTCAGGCAGGTCCAGAGCTTGTTGTGCTGAATTACATCGAATACCTTTAAATAATCGAGGAATAATTGAGATCTTTCTGATACTCCCTGGTTTTTTCCATAATCTATCGATGGTTGGCAATGTGATCATGAGTGCTTCTGACTTTCCTGAAGCCAGCTTGCACATCTGGCATTTCCCCATTGACGGTTGAACTCAAGCATTGTTGGATAATCTTCAGAAGGATTTTGCTTGCATGTGGTATCAAGGATATGGTGCGGTAATTCGAGCAATCCTTCGTGTCACCCTTCTTCAGAATTGGGATGAATACTGCTCTTTTCCATTCTTTTGGCCACTCTCACATGCTCCATATGCATTGACATAACGCTGTTAATGCTGGCGCTGGTATGGGCTTGAGCAATTCTGCTGGTATGCCGTCGATTCCTGGGGCTTTTCGGTTGGCTAATTGCTTCCTTGCTGTAGGCGGACGCTCACAGAGGTATGCAAGGGAGACTGGTTATGGTGAAATTAAATAAGGCTTTTATTGCGCCTGTTTCCTTAACATCAGGAAACCATCCAAACAAGGGGTAAACAAAGCTTCCATTCACTTGGGAGTATTTCTAGTGAAATACTATACATTCCACAACTCCCTTTAGATAAGCATGTCTCCCAGCCCCAAACATATAGCATGAAATGAACAGATATAAAAAGTCTTAAAAATGAAAGTCTTATCTGTTAGCTGGGCTGCTGTAGGGGAAGCTTCTCTGCTCTCTTGGAACTGAACCCTTGTGTGCACAGGAAATGTCAGGCTCCAGGTGAGAATCGTGTCCCCTTTGTCTTGTGGTCAGCTTGTCCTTCCTTGTGGTTTGGAGGGAAAATCTTCTCTGTTCCTGGTTGCTACCTTTTCTTCAGGGTTTGTCAGCATTCAGGTTTAGAAGTTTCCCCTGTGTCTTTAAAGCAGTTCTGCTGTTTCTTCTGGCAGGGCTCAAGACAAGTGTCCCCATGTCAGTCTCACAAGTTGTGAGAGTCAAGGACAATCTCTGCTCTGTCTCCAAGTTCAGCTCAGGTGTGAGCTAAGGAGTCTCACTTCCTGACTAAAAGACAGGCTTTTCTAAGCAATCTAATCAGGCAGGTGGTGTTTGTTAATTGACTACCAGCAGTTAACCACCACACTGCTGGATTAGAGGCACATTACCTGAACAGGGATTACTCCCCTGTTACCCATACGTCTTCTTCCTCCAGAATATCTGGCTCCAGATATATAAGCAGCAGTTATAATTAGTCTTGTTAATACTGGGAAAAATAATCCCAAGAATAATTATTAAACTTCAAGATAAATGTAATTGTAACTGTAAATTAAATGTAATTTTTGGAAAGAACAGCCAGGGATAATATATCCAGTGCTGTACTCTAGCTTGATTTTCTTTAATACTTCTCTAGTTGTACACTATTGGTGATGGAGGGCGCTGCTTTAACACTTACAGTAGTTACACTAATAATAAATCACTCTGGTGTGAAATGTATACCTTATTAACATAAGAAAAGAGGAACCTGGATGAACCATTACACGACAAGCAGGCAGGCATTAACGGGCTATGATGATCTGATGCCGACTGGTATTTCAGTGAAGTGGGGTCTGACTCGAGCCCTCATGCTGCACATGTTACTGTGATTGTAATATATTAACTGGAATATACAGCATACTGTAGAAGCAGTTATAATTATTGATACTACTGGGAAAAATTATCTCAAGAATAATTTTAATAGTTTCAGAATGGATTGTAATGTCGGTATGTGGATAATAACTGTGATAAACTAAACTGGTCCCACATTGAGTTTTTATATCATTCTAATGAGTGATGAGATTGATATTTGTGAGATACACCTGAAGCCTGAAATATGGGTTTGGGTAAGAGAGCAAAGCCCAAAAGTCAGACTGTGGATAGAGTTAGCACCACCTCTGGTCATTCCGCTTCTAAAGCAAGTACAAACCATGTGGTTTGTAACTTTTTTTAAATGTGGTTTAGATGTTGCTGTTTGCAATAGACAGCAGGGTTTTTTCTCACATTTATTCCTCTACTTCTGAACATGCCAAACTGTGCGGTTTGGCAATGACAACTTCAGTGCTACTAGAATAAGCCTCATAGTCATTTGAATAAATATTTAGAAAGTAGACGTGCAGATGCAGCGGCCATTATCCGACCATTTCTCGGGTTGAAAAATGCACTATACTGCGTGGTGATCCAAGATGGTCTAATGCAGACTAAATAGCCCATCGGATTAACACAGCAGGGGTCCCTGCTGTGCTAATCCTACTGGGTTGTACTATCTGTAAGAGATGTGCACGCCTCTAACAGGCTTTTTATTTAATTTGAATACTACAGTATTGTAGCAGGGGGTCTCCGGAGCTGAACCGCATTGATTTCAGGTACGGGGACCCCATAATTTTTGAGTTACATGCCCCGTTATGAGGTACTGGTATCCCAGCCATGTTTAAATTCTCCCACTTCTCAGCCCACGTGATCAGGGTATCTAAACAAAGCAGAGGAAT
Organism: Ascaphus truei; assembly: GCF_040206685.1. NCBI lineage: Eukaryota > Metazoa > Chordata > Amphibia > Anura > Ascaphidae > Ascaphus > Ascaphus truei. Next base: position 264,706,682 of record NC_134485.1, on the reverse strand, counting down.
ACCGGCACCCCATATTGGGGCCTGTAACTAGGGAAGTAGTTGGTCCCAAAGGCTGAAATTAACTTTGTTTAGCTCAGAAGACCCCCTGCTCCCTCACACTAGTATCTATACCCCCACCCCCCCAAAAAAATAATTACCTTAGCGGTTAGCTGATAAAGTAATGAAGTTGCTTACATTTTATATTTATTCATAGTGTGCATGAGCAAAGGGTCACCTGAGCTGAACAAAGTTGATTTCAGCCTTGGGGACCCCCTGCTTCCCAAGATACAGGTCCTGGTATGGGGTGCCGGTATCCCCGCAATTTTAAATGCCTCCGGTCACGTAAGCCGGATGCAGGCTACCAGGTTTATTGGTGGACGAGGGGGTGAGTGAAGGGGTAATAGCCCCAAGGTGGGTGGTTATGCCTCTTGGGTGGGTAGTGGGGCGTTAACCCCTTAATTATCTTAGCAGCAGTAACCGCTATGGTAATTAAATGATTAACCCCTCCCAATACCCATGGAGGCCTGACCACCCACCCTCTGGCAACTAACCCTTCACTCAGTCCCTCTACCCACAATAAACATTTAAATACCTACTACTTACTGTACCAATACACAACTCATCCCCTGTACCCCAAACAACCCCCCTAACACATGCAGTACAGTAATGTGCAAAATTACTATTATCCAGATATGTATAATAGTGCATTTGCCCATTTAAAATAAAACATTACCAGCCACCATAAAGTAAATAAAACTTGAACTTATCCATGCCAGGATAACGGTTGTCCTTATCCTCATCACCATCCTTATCCTCTGTTGTCAGTAACAGTACAACACAAAAATACAAACTAATGGCCCCTAACCCCCTAATCACCTTAGTGGTTAGTAACCACTATAGTAATTAAGGGGTTAACCCACCATCCCCCAAAACCCACCCGGGAGGCCTAACCACCCTCCCCAGGCAACTACCCCCACCCTCCACCCATTGATTAGCACAGTGTTAAAGCATGCCCATATAACTATGGGCATGTTTACCACTATAGCAATAAATGGTCAAGCTAAAAAAAATCAGGCCCCCAAAAAAAACAGTATTACATAGAAAACCCCCCATTACAAATGCAAATAAACCAATTGATTGGCACAGTGGCACACCCATACCTTGTGGGCATGAACTGCCACTATGCCAGGCAATTTGCCACCTGCAAAAAAAACAGTACAGTACATACATCAAATAAAAAACATATTGCATTGCCATAAAAAAAAGAGGCCAAAAAAACCCAAACCAATTGATTGGCACAGGGGCACACCCATGCCCTGTGGGAATGAGCTGACACTCTGTCAGTCAATTGGCAATCTGCAAAAAAAATACATACATCAAATAAAAAAGACATTACTGTACATTTGAATTAATAAAAATGCCAATATAGTACCAACCTAAAAGAAAAACCCTGCAAATAAAAACACAAGCACCAAAAAAAGATATTTACTGTACAATGGCATACTGTAAATGTTGTATACCAATGTAAATGACGAAACTACAGTAAAAAAAAAATGACAACATAAAATGAAATACAATCCATCTTTTTCTTACTTTTTGATGTCTTCACCCACCAAATCCATCTCCAACAGCAACACCAGCAACAGTAGCAGCAACCCTTGGTCCACGCAAAATGATCATCGGCTGACAGGCAAACAGGCAGTATCACTCTGAGCACACAGAGGGGGTCATGCAGTAAGCGGCGCAAAGGCACTTTTCCCCCGTTTTGCACCAAAAATGCATACCCCAATCAGTAAGGGGCGAAAACGTGGCGAAAAGCAAAAAAAGCCAAGTTTTTTGGCGTTTTTTTTCCCGCCATCGGCGCGGCGAAAAGGCACTTTGCGCCGCAACTAGCCATTTTTTCAACCCCGCTCAATTCTAGTAGTGGCGAGTAGCTTAGCGCCACTCTATAATGGCGTTTTTCACGGCAATTTGGCTCGCCCCAAAAAGTAGGTAAGTTGCTGGGGAGAGGATGCGGATGAGCGACGAAACGGCACTTAGAAAAAATCAGGCCTTTTTCCTGCCTGGGATTGATACCGTAGGTCTCCGGAGCTGATACCATTAATACCAGCACCGGAGCCCCCCGGCATGCATCTGAGGCAGGAAAAATGCATTTAAAGGCCACTTCATTACCTTAGCGGCTAACTGCTAAGTCAATGAAGGGGTTAACCAGCCGTGCCAGGTTTATTGTGGGAATCGGGGGTGGCTGAAGGGGGTATTTGGCCATTGGTGGTTGTTTAGGGCTTGCGGGGGGGGTTGCGGGTGCACTTAATCCCTTCATGACCTTAGCGGTTAATACCGCTACGGTCATGAAGGGGTTAAGCCCTCCCGCTACCCACCCGCAAGCCCTAAACAACCACCGTTGGGGCTAATACCCCCTTCACCCGCCCCTGCTACCCACAATAAAAAAAATACACACACAACAGCCTCACACTAAATATAAATATATATATATATATATATATATATATATATATATATAAATAAATAAATAAATATAAATATATATAAATATATATATATATATATATATATATATATATATATATATATATATATATATATATATACCGTATTTTCCGGCATATAAGACGACTTTTTAACCCAGGAAAATCTTCTCAAAAGTAAGGGGTCGTCTTATACGCCGGGTGTCGTCTTATAGGGCGGGTGCTGAAACTTCCGAGCCGGACTAGAGAATCTGCGGTCGCTGTATATGGTGGGGGGAGCTCAAAAGCGGCCGCGGCCGCATCCATACCGTATGCGGCGACCGTATCCAAGCAGCAAGGGCGGCGCTGTACAAGTACGGTAGAAGAAAATCCACTCACCAGGATTCGTGGAAAGAAGTGACTTAACACGGTCCCGATGACGAGGTGAGGGGGCGCCTCACCAGGAAGGTGTAAGTGAAGGGCGGAGCAAGCTGCAGGCATCCGGGACGCCCGGGGTATGGAAAAAAAAGATAGAGCGGCGCTGTGCCCAGAAAAACACGCCTCTTTCACCCGTCTGGCCCGCCCTTGTATCCTATTACCATACCTCCTTCTCTGCCAGATCTCGCACCTGAGGACTGCAGTGAAGCGGCGCAGGCGCGCATATGCGAGATCTGAGAGGCAGAGAAGGAGGTAATAGGATACAAGGGTGGGCCAGACAGGTGAAAGAGGCGTGTTTGCGCTACCGCTCTGATAGTCTTGGAGACAGCGAGGGCTGGGCAGGCAGGAAGAGCTTACCAATCCAAGCAGGTTTTGTATACAACAACCAGCCAATCGCCGGTAAGGTACATCGCTTGCCGCGATTGGCTGGTTGTTGTATACTGGGTACCACATACAGTACAGCACCAGTATCTGTACCTGTTCATACAGTATAGCACCAGTACATACAGTACAGTATACAAATGTCCAACAGTCAAAACCCCATCATGGCTCCACCAGCAAGAAGAAAGAAATATGAAGCCAGTTTCAAACTTTAAGTTGTAAACTTTGCCATGGAACATAATAACTACGCTGCTGCAAGACAATATGGAGTAACAGAAAAGATGGTTCGGGACTGGAAAGCAAATGAAAAAGCATTAAAGAGTATGCCAAGGGCTAAGTGTGCATTAAGAAGAGGCACCCCACATTGGCCAGAACTCGAAAAATATGTAGCAGACATGGTGAATGAGCATCGCCAAAACGGTTATGTAGTGACACGAAATAAAATACGTTTGTTTGCACTTCAGTGGGCCAAATCTAACCCAGATCACAGCAACAGATTTAAGGCCACTGTATCCTGGTGTACTAGATTCATGGGAAGGCATAATATGGTGCTGAGGCAAAAGCTGAAAATTGCCCAAAAATTACCTCCAGATCTTGATAGCAAAGTAAATAGTTTCCATCGATACGTAATACAACAGCGCACTAAACATGGCTATGCGTTTGGAAATATGGATGAAACTCCAATGAATTTTGATATGGTTGGAAATAAAACTGTCCATCAAAAAGGTGTAAAAACAATTTTAATTAAAACAACAGGACATGAGAAGTTCAGTTTTACAGTGGTACTAGGATGCACAGCTGATGGCGCCAAACTGAGACCAATGATTATTTTTAAAAGAAAAACAATGCCGAAACTCAAGTTCCCTGTTGGTTGTTTTGTACATGTGAATGAAAAAGGCTAGATGGATGAAGAAGGGGTAAAGCTTTGGCTTGATAATGTATGGAGCAGGCGACCAGGTGGACTTATTCAAAAATGTAGTCTACTGGTGTGGGATATGTTCAGGGCTCATTTAACTCCCAGCACCAAGCAAAGGCTTGCAAGACTAAACACAGATGCAGCAGTTATTCCTGCAGGATTGACATCGTTGGTACAGCCACTGGATGTGTGCCTAAACAAGCCATTTAAAGATCGCATTCGAGAACAGTGGAATGAATGGATGGTTAGCGGCGAAAAGTCATTCACAAAAGGAGGAAACATGCGTGCTCCACAGTTGGATGTTTTGTGCAAGTTTGTCATAAAAGCCTGGAATGATATTGATGCAGAAACAGTAATCAAGTCTTTCAAGAAGTGTGGCATATCAAATTCATTAGATGGTATGGAGTACGACTACTTGTGGCAAGATGAAGAGGAAGCCGAAGCTGAGACCACACTATCTGATACGGAATTCGATCCATACGATGACTGCCTTACAACAAATGTATCACAAGATGTCATTGATGTACTTATGATATCAGATGACGAACAGGAGGATTTTGAAGGCTTTTAAAGGGAAACTGTCACGCCAGCAAAACCTGTAAAAATACCGTAGCTTGCAGTTATGATGGGCGTTGCTAACTCGCCAGGGACTTGCCCGGCACTTGCTCTCTCCCTCTATTGTTTGTTATCTTCCTCCTATCATCATCAGTTCCAGTTTGGTTGACAGCTTAGAAAACAAACAGAATGGCAGCTCCCATGGGTTTATTGTCTTATCCTTCCTTTCAGCTTTAGAGTGAGTTAGGAAAAGTTTAATCCACTTGCACTGCTTTATGTTTACATGTTTGATGACAAACAGCCTTATGTTTATAAGTGACCGTTTTCCTGCCAAGTACCTGCATGTCATAAGCATTTGAATTAAAATTACCATATTGAAATCAAATCTGATGTTTTTTTAATTTTTATTTGGTGTGCGTTGGAAGAAGGGTAGTCTTATACGGCGGGTATATCCCAAACTCTATATTTTAACTGGAAAAGTTGGGGGTCGTCTTATACGCCCAGTCGTCTTATACGCCGGAAAATACGGTATATATATACAGAAAACAAGAAGAAATATATATATACACACACACACACACACATACAGTATAGTGTGTGTGTGTGTGTGTGTGTGTGTGTGTGTGTGTGTGTGTGTGTGTGTGTGTGTGTGTGTGTGTGTGTGTGTGTGTGTGTGTGTGTGTGTGTGTGTGTGTGTGTGTGTGTGTGTGTGTGTGTGTGTGTGTGTGTGTGTGTGTGTGTGTTTGTGTGTATATATATATTTATGCAGAAAACAAGAAGAAAAAACAGGCACACTCCTAGTATAATAAAGTATAAAACAGTATTTATGGGATTATAAAATATAAAAAGCGCACGCACAAACAGAGTAAAAATAATAGCATTTATGAGATATACTCAATCGCCTTGAAGCTGTGAAGGGAATGTATCAGCCTGTCCCGTTGGTACCACCTCTGGTGTATCCGTTGGTTCAGCAAGGTTCACTGGAGCCACCACAGCCAGATGATGTAATAATCAGCAACACGGTAAGAGATTCCCACCAGATACACCTCCCACAGCTCTCACTGCTCACCAGCAGGCAACTGCGGAAGCGACAGCAGTCCCAAGCAAAATAGCAACAGCTCCAAGGTACTCTCTCCGTTCGTGCAGTAATGTCAGCCACAAACTCGCCTCTTTTGGAAACGCCCTACGCGTTTCGTCACTAAGGACTTCGTCAGGGGTTAAATTCAATGGTCAAACGGGGTGTCCTTTATATCACCTTTACTGTTGTGATTGGCCAGTACGGATGGTGGGCGGGTACTTTCAATTTCATAAATGTAACCCTGTTTCATTGCTGGACAACATTATACATGACAATCATAAAGCACTAGAGCCTATTTTTAAGCAGTTTAAACATATTCCTACTAACAAATGAAAACAAATAGCTAGATGAATGAACAACATACAAATAAAAAAGCTGTGTGTGCTGTGCACGCGCATAGTAAGTGAAACTTCTTTGACTTTTGTCACAGAAATTGTATTTGTATTGGTGATGTTTTAATTAAAAATTAAAATACAATTTCATTGAAAAAACGCAAATAAATTTGACTTAGAACGTGCGTACACATCCCTTGTATATGCACTAAGCGTGAATTCCTTGTGTGTGTTTGTGCGTGTGACTGTGCGTGCAACTGTGCGTGCGACTGTGTGTGCGACTGTGCGCGTGACTGTGTGTGTGCGCGTGACTGTGCGTGCGTGTGTGCGTGACTGTGCGTGTGACTGTGCGTGTGACTGTGCGTGTGACTGTGCGTGTGACTGTGCGTGACTGTGTGTGTGTGACTGACTGTGTGTGACTCTGCGACTGTGTGTGTGTGACCGTGCGTGTGACCGTGTGCGTGCATGTGTGTGACCGTGTGCATGTGACGTGTGCGACCGTGCGCCTGCGTGACGTATGCGCAGCCCCCCTGCACCTCACATATCCCCCTAACCTATTCACCCCCAATACAGCTTCATGAATCCCACCCCAATACCCCCTGTCCTCCCCCTAATGATACACCGAATAACCCCTGTCCCCCACCCCAAATGATATAACCACACCAATACCCCCTGCCCTCCCCCTAATGACACACCCCATCTCCCCAGTCCAGGCACGCACTCACCGGGCGGCAAGAAGAGGCTGCCCCGGACCCTTCCCTCCCACACCGGGCTCCGTGTCACCCCCTCCCACATGAAGCTCCTCTCCTGGGCGGCCGTGGCCAGCAGGCGGCCGCACGGCTCGTCTGCACATCCCTCCGGAGCAGCCTCCTGAAGGGAGTCCACGGCTGCAGGGACCACAGGAGCCCCTCGGGCTCTACCCCACAGAAGCTGCCGCCCTGCAGGGCCGGGGAGTGGCTCAGCTCCAGCTCCCCGCCCAGTACTGGCCCAGGGAGGTGAAGGTCTCCCCGCCCTCACCAGTCACAGTCACCTCCTGCCCGGAGCAAAGGCCTGAGACTGACCCGCAGCGGCTCATCCCACAGGCAGCGGCCGGGGAAGGCCTGCAGGGACACGGGCATGCACCGGGAGGGGAGGAAAGGCCGCGGGAGATCAGGGCCTGCATAGGGCCCCGGGGAGCAGTGTGGGCTGCCGTGTCCCTGTGAGGAGAGTCTTGAGCATCGCCATGACTACCGTGCTGGGGCGTGTGGGGAACGGCGCTGCTGCCAGCCGCATGCGTGTTTTTCCAGCGTCCCCATGAATACTGCGCATGTGCGGCCTGGCAGCGGACATGTTGGGGGAACGGAGCCGCTGCCAGCTGCTTCTGCGCATGCGCTGAAGGCCGTAGTTGCCATTAGCAATGCGCATGCGCGCCATTACAGCGGACGTATGGCGGCCGTTAGGAGCGGCGCTGGCGGCTATCGCCGCCGGCCGCCGCATATGTGATCGGCCGTGTGGGGGGAGCGGCGCCCGTTAGGAGTGGCGCCGACGGCTATCGCCGCCGCCGCCGCATGTCCAGCAGGCATGTGGGGGGAGTGGGATGGGGAGCCGTGACGTCAATTCCGTTTCACATTTCGCCCCCAACTCTCCCGTTTTACCCCATCAGAATAGGTGCCACTAAAGAAGTTTCACTTCAATAATAAATCTTAAAAGGACAGAGATGAAATATTGGATACATCTAAAAATAACCTATATATAGAAGTAAAAGAATAACACATTAAATAAGCACAGAAAAATCTCATTGGAGCAACACACAAGCATAATAAAAATCATAAGAGAAATGCATGACGTGAATAAAAAAAAAGAAAAAAAGGGGGGAGGAGGGAGGAGGGGAAAGTAAAATGAAAAAACGGGGGGAAAAGAGAGGGGTAGGGAGGCAGGAAATGGAACAGGGAATGGAAAAAGGGGAAAGGTGTGAAGGAAAAAGGGGAGGGGAAAGAGAAATATGGAGAGGAAGGAATAACAATAAAATACATAATATAGGGGATAAAATAACATTTTTAGCCTACAGCAAATGGTATTCCGACCCTGCTTAGCTTCTGAGATCAGACAAGATCGGGCAAATACAGGGTGGTGTGGCCGCAGGCAAATTATATACCAAATAATATACCAAATAATATACCAAATAATATATCATTAATAACCATTAGAATAATCATAGACTGGAGAAAGCAGAATCAGAGACAGAAAAAACCTCAGGACCGATGGGGGCCACAACTCCCCAAAAACGTACAAAAAATCTTTGTGTCAAAGTATGTGTAATCATAGGCATAGACCTAATGTGTCTATACTATTAATTAATAATAATGATATTAATATTAAAAGCACTTTCCACCTGTTATGTCTATATGGGCCAAAGGAGCACCTATAGTAAAACCAACCAAACTGAAATGAGACAACTATCAATGAGGGGACAGGAAAACCCATCCATTCCAGACCTCAGAGACGTACCTCAAAACATGTTGGTACCATAACACTAAACAACAGTGCTAACATCAATATGATCATTCAATCCACACGGATGTAATGTACCTAGTACATACATCCAATATGTCTCACGCGTACATAATTTCTTAAATCTATCACCTCCCAATATAGTAGAAGGAATGGATTCAATACCCATAACTGACAAACTACATGGATTTGTATTATGTTTACTAATGTAGTGTTGTGATAAACTGTGCATGGTAAACCCACGTATGACATTTCTCCTATGTTCTAGGAACCGTGTGCCTAAAGTTCTTGATGTTCTACCAATATATTGGAGACCACATTCACATGATATAAGATATATCACAAATGTACTTAGGCGATCGATGTAATCATTAACCTTATAAGTTATACCATTTGAAAATGATGTAAATGCATCTTTTTTATTTGTGTCTACAGGTAATGCAACGATTTCTATCACATAAAAAATTGCCCTTATCTCTCATTTTGGTATTTTTATTTCTGTTTTCATTACAAAAGTTGGTAGTAGAATCCTTTAGCCTACTGGGGGCAATGATGGTCTTTAGAGATCTTGCTTTTTTTTAAATTATGGGTACATGAACAGGCATCAGAGGCCCAATAATCGGATCACTTCGAATAATTCCCCAATGTTTCTTAAACAAATTTTTTATACTGTAAGCTGAATGATTGTACCGAGTAATAAATGTGGGAGTGGACTGATAACTTGTTTTCGCATTTTTTCTCGACATAGTTTTTGTCTTGGAATTCATCAGTAGGTCAACCCGATCTGATGTTTCAGCATCCTTAAATGATTGTTCAACTATTTGCAAATTATAGCCTTTCTCCTGGAATTTATCCATCAAGAAATGACCTTGATGTTTGATGTACTCTGTAGAACTGGCTCTTAGGCACATTATCGAGCCATTTTTTGTAGTGATTACTACTATATTGGAGAAAGCTGTTTGCTGACACTGGTTTAAAATGAGTTTTGCTTTGAATTGTCATATCACTCATATCAATAAACAAATCAAGATCTAGGAATGTAATCGCATCCTGGCTGATGTGTGTAAATTTAAGTCCCATCAAATTATCATTCAAAGAAGTAAGTGTGATCTAATACGTGACTCTCCCCATCCCAAATAATAATGATATCATCAATGAAGCGACCATAGAATACCAAGCCCGCCCCCAGCCGCGCGTTCCCCCAAACATGGAGGTTCTCTCACAACCCCATGAAGAGGTTGGCAAAACTGGGAGCAAACTTGGTACCCGTGGCCGTTCCACACACCTGTAGATAAAATGTGTTGTCAAAAAGAAAATAATTGTGACATAAAATAAATCTAATGCAGGATAGAATAAACTCACGTTGTGCCGGGTGTAGTGATGTGTCTTTAGTAAGAAAGTGTTCAATAGCCTTAACCCCCTTATCGTGATCTATAGAAGTATATAGTGAACTCACATCACACGTGGCCCAACAAAATGTGTCCTTCCAGGCAATGCTGGAGGTGGAATCAATGACATGCAAGGTGTCCCTAATGTATGATCTCAGTTGTTGTACATATGGTTGTAAATAATAATCCACATACTGAGACACACTCGAAGTCATTGAACCCACCCCCGATATTAAAAGCCTACCTGGAGGATTGACGATATCCTTGTGCAATTTTGGTAGGTGATATAAAATTAGTGTTCTAGGGTGTTTAATAAATAAAAAATTATGTTCTACCTTAGTAATAATACCCTCCATTTAAATTCTGTTCTGCCTTAGTAATAATACCGTCCATTTCCCACCTCCCTTCCCCCCTCTTTTCCCCCCGTTTTTTCATTTTACTTTCCCCTCCCCCCCCCCTTTTTTAATTTAATTTTTTT
>NC_134485.1:264601182-264693682 GCF_040206685.1 Ascaphus truei | reverse complement strand
GGGAACACCTCCTCCCTGCACGGGTGTCGGGGGAAGCAGGAAGTGGTGCAGGAACCGGGGAGAGAAGGGGGGGAACACCCCCATTACCATCACCCACCCCGCAGCGCGGATATCGGTGGGATGCTAGAAGTGGCGCGGGTATCGGTGGGAAGTGGGGATTAAGGGGGAACACCTCCGCCCCGCGCGGGTATTGGTGGGAAGCGGGAAGTGGCGCGGGGACCGGGGAGAGAAGCGGGGATTAAGGGGGAACACCTAGGAGGCAGGGAAGGAGCAGAGGGGCCGCAGGATGGAGGATTAGAGAGTACTCTCTAACATATTTCCGGCCAGAAAGAATGGCCGCTCGTTGGGGGCGGGCTCATATAGAGCCTGGCCGTGCGCCCACAAAGCCTGGGAGCGCGCGCCAATTAGCTGTCAGGTAGGGGGAGTTTTTTTTTTTTTTTTAGCCAGCGTGAGCAGGGAAAATTTCAGCGCGAGCAGGGAAATTTAAAAAAAAAACACGTGTGCTGCTTGGGCCAATATTTACTCGCCTGGGGGTTAAATCCACCCGCCCCGGGCGTGTAAATGTATATGATTGTCGAACACTGATTATATTTATTAAATACATAACCCCTCCCCTGTCCCCCCCATAAATACATGATTTATTATTATTTTACATACAGGGTTAATACCCCAGGCCCACGGGAGTCCCCGGTGGGCCTGACGGGTCACCTCACAGACCTACAGTAGCCCAGCACCATGTTTCAAACAGGGTCTGGAGGCCTGCGTGTGGTCCCCGGCAGGCGCCATGGTCCACCAGGTGGTCTCCACAGGTCACTGTGGGCCGCAATGGGGTCCCCATGGGTAGGCCACAGGTGTCTGAGGGGCCTCGGGTGGTTCCAACGGGGGTCTGGGGACCCATGCGTGGTCCCTACAGATGTGGGGCCACCGGTTCTTCCCCGCAGGTGTCCCCCATGGACCCGGCAGCCTGGTACCCGTGAGAAGCCCGAGGAGACCTCAGGTGGTCTCCAGAGGTCTCCTGCTGACCAAAAGGAACCAACCTTGTATGTAAAAAAAATAAACATGTCCTATACATTAAATACACCAATCCCCCCCCCCCCCCACAACACATACAGTACAATAATGTGCAAAATAACTATTATCCAGATAGGGATATTAGATTATTTGCCCATTATTACACACATTAAGTAGCATAATAAAATAAATAAAGTTCTACTCACCTCATCAATAAGAAGCCCCCTCGCCAGCAAAATTTGTGTCCTCTGTTGCCAACAAAATACATAGACAATACTTTGCAATTACATTCTGAGATCAATTAACCCCTTAATCACCTTATCGGATAATAACCTCAAAGGTAATTAAGGGGTTAAGCCACCCTGGCCCGATACCACCCTTCACCATTCATTTGTCTTGCCACTGGTTACTCGGCATTCATTTCAAATGGTGGTGGCGCATTCATTCACCAGGGATTCGGCCCTCCCTGCATACAGCGAGGGCAACACGCCAAAAACATGGCAAATTCAAACCCATGGCGAATGCAATTTACCGCTGCTTAGTGCATAGACCCCAGAATCTCTAATGCCTTTACAGACAGTTTAATGGTTGGAGGGCTTTTCAAGCTGTGTTCTTTTTCTTCGGTAGATGGGAAGTAAGTTAACCATTACAAAGGGTGTTTGTGTGTTTTGTATATTTTTGTTTACTGTGCTGTTTAAAGGGAAAGGCTCAATAAAGCCATATGTTAATTTCACCCTAAACGGTCTCCATTTGCAAACCTCTGCACACATCTCTCACATATGGTTTCAGAAGTTGGGATGAGAGGAGGCCCTTGAATTTCAAAGGGGCCCAGGAGATTGCCTGTGAAAATTTTTGTGCTTTGCTGGCATACAGTTCATGCAAACAGCCTGAGCAACAAAACAAAGAATCACATGCAGAAGTGACCAGAATTAAAGGACTACACATACAGGCAGGAAATCTATACTGCACTGGAGAAAGCCACAATGCCACAGTTGGACTGGGGGGACTGTGACAGACGGTGACCCACACAAGGTACTGATGCTGTAACCAAAGTCCACCTTATTACTTGTGGGAAAAAAAAGCCTCTTGGATTTTTTAAATGGCCAACAAGCTGAAGTTAAGTATAGACTCTTCAAAAATGGAGAAGAAAATGTGTTTCTGGTGTAAGGAGCCCAGCCACAGGGAGCAGTGTCTCTTCTGGTCTTATCCTGATGATGGTGGATGCCTATGTGGCCCCAGTAAAAGGGCAGTAGCCAGAGTGGAAAAAAATCAGCGAGCCAAGGAACTGCAGCAGCAAGCAACTTGCTGTGGTCACAAGAAAAATTCAAAAGTTTTTCTTAGCAAGTGCACATCCAGTATCACTAATGAGAAAGAATGTGTGACCAGTACTGCTGATGTCTCAGAATCAACAGAGGTAAAGAAGAAAAAGACAATGTCTACAGAGATGTTGATGTTGAGAGCTAAGAACTCTGCAAGTATAGTCTACCACCTTTATGACTACTAGCTGGGGTTCTAGCATATACAGAGAAAATCGCTGCAATATCACCTCCCATGGTAAGGGGGAAGAATACACATGTCAATGCCAAATTGGAGGGTAAAATGTGGTGTTCTTATACTGGACCTGGCCACAAGGAAGGATGTCCCTTCCGGTCCATCCCATCTGGATGAGGATGAAGATATCTCTTATGTGGACCCCGAAACAAGACGCACCCACAAAACACCCCTAAGATGGTGGAGGTGTTTAAACTCGTACACACCGAACAAACAGGTCTCTATGAACCCGAATATTCTTGGAAGCTAATGAAACTAAACACAACCCTCCCCACTTCCCAAGTTAGTAGGTCCTTTTATTCTACTGGATATAGACCCAATGTGGTCTTTCTCCCTCCTAACAGAGGTAAATGAGAATTTTAATCCTAATAGAGGTATATTAGTATTTTATCTGGTAGTGTTGGGACTTGCAAACAGGTGTCTGCCTTGTCGTGTCTCGCAAGCTTACAATGCTTTGGCCAAAGGGTTAAACTAAATGACCCTTTTTTAAGAGAATATATAAGTATTTACTGTGTATTTTTGTCATGTTGGATGTAGCATTGGGCTTCTCTGTCTTCTGTTGTAAGCTAATGAAACTGCAAGAAAAGCATGGTGGATGCTGTGTAACTGTTGAAGTTTCAAACAAAGAAGGAGACCCCTGTACCCCTGATGGAACGGAGTCGTCCAAAGCATGAAGGTGGGAAAATAAAAATAAAAGAGGTTCTCCATTAACCATGGAAGGATCAGACATGGCTGTAGATCCAGTGGAGGAAAATTGGGGACGAGATGCCCTGCAGCCTAGAACAAATGGAGAATTTGTCCCGCGGATGACAGAATATCCAGAGGGCGAAAGGCAGAATTTGTGTACCCCAAAGAAGCGTCTGTCTGGTGCTGACAGTGAGAAATGCTCAAACTATATCAGGGAAGTGGAGCTGGAACCAAGGAGTGACGATCCCTTGACCAGCCCACAAGACGCCCTGCAAACTGCATGCATGACTGTGATCTGCTCCATGCACAATAGAAACTGGAGAGAGAAGATAACGCTGAGCTACAGAAGACTGTGCTCGCAATGTACTCTGAATCTGGGACCAAATTGGAGGATCTAAGGATAGATCAAGATACTGCAAATGCTACTATTATCGACATGGATGAAAACCAGACCCTATCTGACAGAAGGATTGCTAAGCTGAAACAGAAGTATGTGGAGGCACTGAAGGAGATAAGACTCTCTCAGCAAGAGTTTCACAATTGCCATAAAGATTTGGATGTCTCTCAGAATCAGGTTCACACTCTCCTCATAGAACTGAATGCCTCACACCAGGAGGACAGCAGTTGCCACACAGAACTGGAAGTCTCTAAAAAGGAACTTCACAGTCTTGAAGAGGAGCTGGACATCTCTCAGCAAGCTGTCTACAGTCTTAGTATGGATCTTAAAGTCTCTCAGAAGGAGCTTCACACCCTCCAGCTAGAGATAAAAGTCTCACACCAGGAGACTGGGAGTCTCAACTTAGAAGTGCATAAATGGGAGAACTACAAGGAGGTCCTGAATATTATAGAGTGTAAAAAGATAAACTACAAGGCTGAAAGAAGAAAATTCTGATTTGACTGACATAAATAAATATACGCATGGAAAGAAACGAAAAAGACCGAAATTAGTACATAAATCTTTATATGACAAAATAAAATATCAAAATGAAGGCCAAAAGACACTACATTTGGAGTATGATCTCATAGATCCATAGGCCCATGACACATACTGAGGATCGGGTACTGGCACCCAAAACTCCCGATAGGAGTGATCCCTGGTTGGTATTAGAGAGAGAGAGTCCAAGACTACAAAGATGGTATAACACAGACCTTGAGACTCAAAATCCTCCCAACGGCGTCCTCGTGGTGTCTCTAGCTTGCAGCACGGAAGTCCGTCATCACAAACGTTACATCGCTGCATATAACGTCACCTATAATAATAATAAGTTGAACTGAGGTGCATAGGGACGTGATCATTGAAATATTTAACTTTTGATGAAGCAAAGAAGTACCCCACACAAGAGTCCCTATCACTTGGACTCAAAGTACATAGTCAGATATACAGATCTCAAGTGATCTGTCAGATTCCAATATCTAGAATAAGAGAATTAAGTTATGATATTAATATCATCTTATGTACCACTAATCTTAACAAAAATAATAAAGTTTTATTAAACATTCTGACGTCGACGGTTCGTGTTTATAATTATTTACAGTGCAATAAAATTCCCCAATGAGAGGATGCATTTGTCTGTTGGCATTAGTACAGTAGGTATCAAATTATCATGGATCGTTAGTATAATTCCTGTCTCCAAACAGACACTTGTTAAGTGGAAAAAACCTTTTCAGAAATAGGTTAGTAAAGTCTATATTAGACTCCTAATTGGACAAGGTATCTTAATATCATGTAACTCCTCATAGATATATAGTGTCCACTGAAGTCAAAATAGATGTTTTGGGACAAATTTCAACTTAAGATCTGTATATACGTATTTAGTAGCAAGATAATGATCTTAAAATACAATACACATCACTTCTGTACTCGCCTGTTATAGGGAACAGGTTGTTAATTAACCATTTAGAGTGGCTTGTATTGGGAGCACAATAGATCCTGTTATATAGATATATAGCCCTTTGTATCTCTCTGTATACAGATATTAGGTCCAAAAGCTGCAGGCTAAACAACCTACTCACTTGGACAAACTTAACCCTATAGGTGATTATCAGGTATGGAAACAGACTAAACAAACTAATGTAGTAGTCTGCAAGACAATATCGTTATAAGCTTAGGTTCCACTCTGCAACATCCAAACTAATACATAAATGACTCATTCATATATAGTTAGTAGCAAGTAGCGTGTCAGTCAAACTTAACAATATTCACTTCGGTCTTGCTAATAATTGCAAGTGTAGCATGCAGCCGGCTGAATCAGCTGATAAACCAAACAGCGCACATAACATAGTGCAACAACCACTCACAAGCGGGTAGCTTGGCTTGTTGCACTCGTCAGAGGAGGGAGGCATATTGAGTGGCTCAGGCAGTCAGCGAGCGGGAAATTAGAACTGGTCAATGGCAACCGTGCCCATGATCAATGGATTACCGTTGCCAGTCCCATTCCTCCCTCTGGGTAGGCTCCACAGTGTCTGGGAGAACAAAGAGTCTCCCCCACAGAGAGCCTTTGTCTCTAGACCATGTTCTACACCCATCCTCGCTCAACCAGATGGCCTGACACCTCACTACTCCCATCCTCCCTTTTGATTCACCATCTCTATGTAGACATCTCAGCTTATCAAGTTACCTGGATTGCCTCCATAGAGATGAATAAATGTTTTAAAACACATTTCTTTCTCTAACCTGGGCTTGGGATTTGGATAATAAATTTGGCTTTTGGCTACCAAGTTTATATACCAAGTTTCAATAACTTGCTGGCTGGGCAATATTAATAGGGAAACATAACTTGATTAAAATGCATACGTGTATCCGCAAATCAGGTGTGATTTCAGGGGGGAAAATTATGGAACAACCGGTAACTTTGTCCCGGAAAATTTTATATACATATTAACCCTTTTTGGCCCCCCATTACTAACAATTAAAGTCCTGATCCTGAAGTCCCAGTTTTGTATCTAAAACACATAGAGGGTCAAAACACACACATTGTCCCCAGTTTTTAGTCCTGATAAGCCACCGGTGACCCACGGTTGAGGAGTAGCTAGCCGGGCTTCACTTTTATTATGAAGGCTGGCTACCCCTGCCATCACAGTGACTAAGGGATTAAGGGCCATTAGATTGTATTTATTTATTATTGTGTTCCGGTCAACAGAGGACATGGATGTGGAGAATGGTGATAAGGATATCCTTTATCCTGGCAGTGGTAAGTAGAGGTTTTACTTTATGCTGCTGTATATTGTTATATTTTGAATGGGCATATGCACTATTATCAATATCTGGATAATAGTAATTTTGGCCATTATTGTACTGTAATGTTATGGTTGTTAGGGGTAGAGGAGCACCCATTCATTCCATTGGGTTATCTTTGCTCCCAATTGAGGGCATATGTAACAACACTGGCAATAAATGGGTATTTTGTTTAGTATTCTGTTTGTATTTTGTTTTTTTTGTTTATTGTGGGTAGTGGGGATGGGTGAAGGTGATATTTGGCCCGCGATGGGTGTTTATACCTTCCGGGTGGGTAGCGGGAGGTGTTAATACCTTCATTACCTTAGCTTTAGTAACCACTAAACAGAGGTGCGCAAAGTTTTAAACCTGCACCCCCCTGCCTGCTTACCTCCTGGCTCATGCCCCCCTGCCTGCTCGGTTCCGGTGTCAAATCCCGTTTCGGGGTCATGTGAAGTCACGTGACCCTGTGGCGTCATTTGACGCCAGGTAACCATGGCAACGTGTCACGAAAATTAGGTAGGAGGAGCTGCAGAGGCCTTGTGCGGTCTTCGGGGAGAATGTGGGACCTCTGTATTTGCCGTGCCCCCCAGTAAAGTCTCCCGTCCCCCATGGGGGCCGCACCCCCAATTTGAGTACCCCTGTGCTTAGGTAATGAAGGGGTTAACTCCTCCCACAACCCCCCACAATTCTTAAACACCTACCATGGCCCAAATACCACCTTCACCCACTCCCAATACCCATAATAAACTGACACTGGTAGTTAACCCCTTCATTGCCTTAGCAGTTAACGTAATGTTTATTGCATACTATCATAATTGAGTTAACACCACTGCACTTTGAAGACCTGTCAAAGGCATGCAAATGAGCATAAATGTATATTTTCATTTGATATATAGTGGGACCGTGGTGGGAGTCCACCCCTCTTTTCCAGTGATTCAGACTCCATGCACCTATTGCTATTCATCTTTATTTGGTTATGTATATGGGATAACTCCTTCTGTATGCTTTGGACATTCATTTGCTTTTCCATGGACTGTTCACGTTTTGTATCTGTGCTGCTTTTCATATGAACTTTCTACCAGGGCTGTTTTTTTCACTCCAACATTCAAGCGTGCCAAACTACATAAACTAATTTATTTGCATTGAATGTCAATACTTTTCACAGTGTGTAGTGGGCCCACTCACCTGTGTGTTATGTCTTGTACACCTTCATTTTAGATACAGCTTGAGATACCATCATCAGAATCAGCTGCCTGGTGTACTTACCTTTAACCACTCTGTTCACCACTTATCTTTTCATCTGGAGTCGATGTCATCCCAGTTGCATTAGCAATATACTTGCATTTGTGCTGTTGTCCACTGTGATAGTATTGAAGAACCCCCCACCTCTTTTTCATTTTCTCCCGTTTTAATATTACAATAAACTTTGTTACATATTTGGTTATACCCGTCTGCTCCTCTTTGGGATTCTTTCTGTTGCTTTCCATATATATATATATATATATATATATATATATATATATATATATATATATATATTGTAACTCATGTTCCTCCCCCCCCCCCCCGGTCGCAGATTGGACCTCTAAGGTGTAGTGAGGGCTGGCTACATGTACTATGGTGGTGCATACCTGCTTGGAACAGGAGGGCCTGAGTCTCCCGCGTTGGTGTGGGGGATAACAGGGCCAGGCTTCTGGTGTATATGCCTCCATCGTCTTAGCAGTCCTTGTGGTGCAGCGCCTCCATCTCTATAAGCCCCAGGGATGTGGGGTGGGACCCTTACAGAGAAACCCTGGTCCCAGGGCGAATGATCAAACTCGCACATAGTATTTATATAAAAGCAGCAATGTCTTTATTGTCCTTGTAACAGTGATACAGCACAAAGCAGTTCCTACACCGCAGCAGTTCATATGCAGCTGTGCTTCCAAATATAACAGGTCTATTCCTCCACTCCTCTCCTCCAGGTTGTACCCTAGCAGGATGGGCTGTTTGGGGCTTCAATACCCCAACCCCCACATCCAGGATGTACTCTCTGGGTGAGGGTAGATCTCTTCCCCCCTCACCCCCTCAGCAGGATGAGGGGCATTGGTCCACAGCACTACAGTGATATCAGCTCTAATCAAGGTGCTGAGCGTCTTCTCTCCTGTCTCCTTGCCACTTCCAGATCATGCTCTCTCTGCTCCATCACTCTCCACTCTCTTGGTTCACCTCTTGCACAACTGCCAGCGCAGGACTCCTCACACACACTCTCCTCCGGCCTCTCAGACTCAACTCTCCCAGACTCAACTCTCAGACACACACAGGAGCAGCCCACTAAATAGATACAGCCCTGCCCCTTATGATGTCAGCAGGACCTCCCCTCTGTCTCAGGTCTGCCACAGAGTCAGGGGCCAACCTCTATCACTCAAGGCAGGGCTTGGTGGGGGGGAAACCCATGATTACTACTGGCGCCTGCCCTTAACAGGGCTTACTCCAGTAGGAGAAGGATAGGCAGCCCACTATTTCTTACAGGGGCTACACTATATATATATATATATATATATATATAAACCAACACAGAAAAAAGAGAATCCCCTGATAGCACTCTAGCATACAAAAGTAACACAATTCATTAATCACAAATACAAATAAACATACATGGGTTAAAAGGGAGCAGTGGTGTCCGACCTGCTGTAGGATAGTACTGAAACTCCTTAAAGACAAAAATAACAAGCTGAAATAAGCTGTTACTGAATTTAAATTAGTCTAGGAGGAGAGCATACTACTGAACTATAATGTAGACACAAAGTAGTGGTACTGAGTGCTTAGCACATGAAAATAACTGCACCAATGGGTAATAAGAGTGTAGAAGCAAACAATGTTTGCCTCTTACAACTCTGACCGGCCGGTCAGTAATTGCTGAAATAACAACCCCTGTATTGAATCAGTGTGTGCATAACAGCAAAAATATGCAATAAAGATGAATATAATTTGGCACACACAGAGGTTAACTAGTTGACAGGTAATAAGCAACAAAGTCAAAGCAAGATGCAGGAAATACTTAGCATGAGTCCAGCAGTAAAGAGTGTACACAAATAAGAAGAGTCATCAAAAGTTCAGTGATGGTAAGTCGCAGCCGCAACCGCCACAGTGCGCATGCTCCCTGAATGATGGGAGCGTCGGGCGGAACCACGTGATGCGGCAGGAAGAAAGGATGACAGCTGGGGGCACCACCGGATCCAGGGGAGACAAACAAGCCCCGACGTGCACGTTTTGCCACCTGCTTCGTCCGGGGGCATGCGCACTGTGACGGTTGCGGCTGCGACTTACCATCACTGAACTTTTGATGACTCTTCTTATTTGCTTTGACTTTGTTGCTTATTACCTGTCAACTAGTTAACCTCTGTGTTATATGATCCAAGCCATTCTCCTTCTCTCCACTGAATCTTGCAGTCCGTGCTCCAAGCAACCCTGGGAGCATGTGCAGTGCAGTGGCTGAGACTCACTCTCCCTGAACCTACGAGCAGTTAAGCTGTGGATATCTGCTATCACTCTGCTGGACATTTTGCTGTACACTCAGGACTGGTCTAAGTACTATTGCTACCTATTTTGGCTTGTTATTTATATCTGCCAATTTTTTGCTCATCTGTGTGTGTCAAATCTATAGGCTTGGATCATATAACTAACTTATATTATTAACTTATTAATTTCCTTGCTTGTTAGTTACACACTAGTTTCATACTAGCACTTCACACAAGGGGCTTCAACATAGGTAGTACTTGACCGGCCGGTCTGAGTGTTCTGATGCAAGAATTTCTTGCCTCTACACTTTATTTACACACTTTGTCCTTGTTACTGCAGTGTAGCATTTTTCCCCACACCTTAAGGTTCAGTTTATATCAGCTTTGTAGGTCACCACTGCTCCTCATTTTAACCATTTATGTGTGTGATTAATAAACTTTTTTTGATACAATTTGTGTATGTTAGAGTGCTATTCAGGGGATTCTTTCTTTCTGTGTTAGTTTTCATATATATATATATATATATATATATATATATATATATATATATATATATATATATATATATATATACATATATACAGTGCTCGACAAACCCGGTCGCCAACTCGCCAGCTGCGATCGGATATTGGCTCGTGGCCAGTAACCTTTCCCCTGCTCTGCAAAAAAAAAAATCCCGTTCGGAAAAAAAAAAAAATTTGAAAAATAAAAAATTGTAGCTGATTGGCTGTGACGCGGGATGGAGTTGCCAGGACTTCAAACCGCCCTTTCTGCATGGGTAAGTAATGGGGGGGGGTTTGAATGCGTGCGTGCATGCGCGTCTGCTGCTGCTCCTCCTCCTCCTCATATCCTGCTGTATAATTCTGTCAGCTCCTATAATTTACAATTTACTGATCCGGTCATGGAGGAGTTTGGACAGATGCTTCAGGTGGGGGGAATTTAATGCACTTTAAATATTTATATACAGTATACACTGATACATCCTTCCCCCTCTCTCCGGTGCTCCCGCTGCCCGTGCGGGTCGGAACATACTGCAAAAGCCGGGGTGTTTCCTTCCCCCCCCCTCCGGTGTTCCCGCTGCCCGCGCGGGTCTCAACATACAGTAAAAGCCGGGGTGTTTCCCTTCCCTCCTCCCGGTGTTCCCGCTACCCGCGCGGGTCACATACTGTAGTGGCTGGGGTGTTTCTCGCCCCCCCCCGCCCCATCCTGTGTTCCCGCTGCCCGTGCGGGTCACATACCGTAGTAGCCGGGGTGTTTCTCTCCCCCCCCCCATCCTGTGTTCCCGCTGCCCGCGCGGGTCACATACTGTAGTGGCCGGGGTGTTTCTCTCCCCCCCCCCATCCTGTGTTCCCGCTGCCCGCGCGGGTCTGAAGATACTGCAGTTGCCGGTGTTTCTCTCCCCCCCCCATCCTGTGTTCCCGCTGCCCGCGCGGGTCTGAAGATACTGCAGTTGCCGGTGTTTCTCTCCCCCCCCCCCCATCCTGTGTTCCCGCTGCCCGCGCGGGTCTGAAGATACTGCAGTTGCCGGTGTTTCTCTCCCCTCGGTGCTCCCGCTGCTCGCGCGGGGTGGGAGGAAGTAGCGGGGTGTTTCCCCCCCCCTCTCTCTCTCTCCCCTCCGGCGCAGGTCCTTTCCTGTGTGTGTGTGTATGGGTATGAGAGAGAGATTGTGTGTGTGTGTGTGTGTGTGTATGGGAGAGAGAGATTGAGTGTGTGTGTGTGTGTGTGTGTGTGTGTGTGTGTGTGTGTATGGGTATGAGAGAGAGATTATGTGTGTGTGTGTGTGTGTGTATGGGTATGAGAGAGATTATGTGTGTGTGTGTGTGTGTGTGTGTGTGTGTGAGAGATTGAGTGTTTGTGTGTGTGTATGGGAGAGAGAGAATGTGTGTGTGCAGGACACCAGAGGTAACCCCCCAGTCAGTCACCCCCCCTCCACCAGTCAGTCACCCCACCCAGTCACCCCACCCCCGCACACAGTCACCCAATCAGTCACCCCACCCCCCACCCAGTCAGTCAAAAGTCCCCCAGTCAGTCAGTGTCAGTCATACCACCCCCCCACCCAGTCACCCAGTCAGTCATCCCATCCCCTCACCCAGTCACCAAGTCAGTCATCCCACCCCCCCAACCAGTCACCCAGTCAGTCATCCCACCCCCCCCCCCAGTCAGTCAGTTACCCCCCCAGGTCAGTCAGTTGCCTTCCCCCCGTCAGTCAGTTACCCCCCGTCTCTCCCCCTTCTCTATCTCTCCCCCCCTCTCTGTCTCTCCCCCCCTCTCTGTCTCTCCCCCCTCTCTCTCCCCCCCCTCTCTGTCTCTCTCTCCCCCCTCTGTCTCTCTCCCCTCTCTTTCTCTCTCCCCTCTCTGTCTCTCTCCCCTCTCTGTCTCTCCCCTCTCTTTCTCTCTGTCTCTCCCCTCTCTGTCTCTCTGTCTCTCCCCTCTCTGTCTCTCCCCTCTCTGTCTCTATGTCTCTCCCCTCTCTGTCTCTCCCCTCTCTGTCTCTCCCCTTTCTGTCTCTCTGTCTCTCCCCTCTCTGTCTCTCGGTCTCTCCCCTCTCTGTCTCTCCCATCTCTGTCTCTCTCCCTTCTCTGTCTCTCTCCCCTCTCTGTCTCTGTCCTCTCTGTCTCTCCGTCTCTCTCCCCTCTCTGTCTCTCTGTCTCTCCCCCCTCTGTCTCTCTGTCTCTCTCCCCTCTCTGTCTCTGTCTCACACACTCTCTGTCTCACACTCTCGATCTGGATATCTTATTTACCCTGTATATCTTAACTGCCCTATACTACACCGAAATAACCTATACTGCTTTCTTCCAGATCTCACTCAAGCTTCACCCGGGAGACATCGGAATCCCCCCCAACCCAGAAGACAGGTAAGGAACACCTCCCCTCCAATGTATAACATTGCGGGAATGAGGGTACCTGGACATTGAGGGACTGCGGATCAGGTAAGATCCCAGGCGGGATTGCTGCTTTAAATTTTGTGAAGCGGGGACGTCCAGATACTGGTTAAGGGGTTCAGGAAACTAGTCATTCACATCCGGCTTTTTTTTCTAGATCTGACATTTATTCACACAAACACACACACACACACATACTCAATCTCTCTCTCCCATACACACACACACACACACACGTAACAAGGACCAATTGTAGTATAATGTAATACAATAAATAAACTTATGTCAAAAACGAATGTTCTTACTAGGAATTTATTCAATTTATTTTATTTATGTATTTTTTTAAAAGCGGGGGCGGGGTTGTGGGCGGGACTAGGGGCGGGGTTGGGGGCGGGACTAGGGGCGGGACTAGGTGGCGAGTAGATTTTTTGGTTCGGCGAGTAGATTTTTGGGTGATTTGTCAAGCACTGCATATATATATATATATATATACGGGGGGGTGCCGGTTGATGCGGGAAGTACCGGTGGGAGGATCGCGTCGGTGGGAGGATCGCGTCGCCGGCGGCTCCCGTAGAAGGGCACCGCCATCTTGCGCATAGCCACGCATGCGCAGTAGTGCAAGGATTTGCGGCGACCATAAAGAAATGTCGCGCATGTGCAGTACCAAGCGTGCAAAGCGGGGCCAATCAGATAAAGGCTCTGAGCTGGGACTACAGATCCCATGAGCCTTAGCAATGGGCCATCTGACCATGCCAGCCAATGGGGCTCTAGGGTTCTCGGCAGAAGGGAAGTAGGAAGCTGACAAGGGACCACACTAGTCAATAGGTGCCAGGAATGGGAAGGAGATGGATGTGCAGAGAGGCAAGTAGCCTCTGCACTAGGTCAGAAACCCCTAAGCCCCAGATAGGCCCTGAGCTATTACTCTAGCTTGTGGCTGCTTGAGGGACAGGCCCTAGGATAGGGACCCTGCCCCATTAGTACTGTAGTGAGACTGAGGAACACAGCGGACACTGAATACCCTGGAGAAAGGTCTGGGACCAGGCCTAGCCAGATAGAGAAAGAGGCGTTACCCGGGTGGACCACCCTTGAGGGACAATCACCTCTGCGGAGTCTAGGACGTCGCTGAGGAGATCTTGGGTTTGTGGATCCTTTGTGAAAATATCTGTTGGTCCAGGTGCTGGAGCACTGGGCAGGTGTCGTTAATATGTGCACCAACAAAGTACACACATAGTGGCAGCACTGACCACAGGACAAGGATGGGAAGGGTTGTTCTGTGGACACGGTGTGGGGCACACGGTGGGGGGGAACGTCTTGCAGGGTTTGTGGGCAGTTGTACTTTTAGACATTATAGAGAATAGAGTGGTAAGAGTTATCTATATACAGTAAATGCCATTTCAATTTACAAGTGTCTGTATTCATTGTGATTGGGTCCTGTGAGGGGCTACTCCCTCTCTGTTGGGATCCCTCACAGGTGGAGGCACTGCACCATATTGTAAGTAAATCACCCCAGGCTCTCCGTGGTGGAGGCTTAGGCTCCTGGGAGCCAACAGGTAAAAAGGCAGCACCGGTAGCTTTCTGTGTTCAAGGGGAAACAGGGTTACATATATATATATATATATATATATATATATATATATATATATATATATATATATGTGTGTATATATATATATATATATATACATATATATATATATATATATATATATACACACATATACAAAACAAACATTTGACTAGAGACCTAAATGCACAAAATGAGGAGAAAAAACAATATAGTGTAGAATGTCTTGAATAAAATTGTGTTTGCTGAAATCCTGCAGCTCTGTTTTTGTTCTGCGCGAACAGTTTTTTTATTATCAGTATTACACTATGTACTGCTCCTTGATATATTACCTTTATAGGAATATACATTACGAAGACCTGCCTTATCTTTATGTACATTAATTTATCTGCAGACTTGACTGATATGATTTATTGGTTAAAACTCAAGTGGAGGAGAGGTGAGTGCACATTTTATAGAATTATGCACACACACACACACACACGTACACCACCACGTCACCCCCCCCCCCCCCCACACACACACACACACATCACCCACACTCTTACTTTGTCCTCTCTTCCTGAGCTAAGTTATGTCAGTGCAGTAATAATACGGGACACGGCAGCAAGAGTATTAGGAGGAGGGGCAGGTAATAGTAGATATATGCGATCAGAGGGATCAACAGACACAGGAGGCAGATCAGCTCCCCTCCTCCCCTACCCTCACACAGACACATTCCCACTCCTGCAGACGCGGAACCCCTGATCACGGCTGCCTTTTTTTTCCGCGATCCCCGTTATAACGCAGTGTCAATGTGTGGACCCCAAGCACCACGTTATAACGAGGTTCAGCTGTATATATAAATATATATATATAATATATATCATTATTATTATCCTCTTCAGTCCTTGTCGATCCAATGCTGGTTGATGCCCTTCCCAATTATCTTCCAGGTACTACGGTTGCAAGTCTCTCTTCTCAACATTGCACAATCAAATTTTCTGATTTCATCCTTCAATTTTACATTTGGTTGTCATCTTGGTATTTTAATTTTTCTTGGAATTCTGATGAGTATCATCTTTTTCCAACGATGGTCATTTCTTCTTATCATATGTTCTGTACACTGCCATTTCAATGTCTTCACCTGTGTAATGATGTCACAGGCTTTTGTTTGGTTACAAACTCTTACATTCTTTTACCTGTCTCTTTGGATAATATCCAGCACACATGTCTCTATACTTCTTTGAGTGATCTGTAGTTTCTAAATTATCTTTGCATTTAGGCTCCAAGTTTCATACAAAGTGAGCACAGAATGTGAGCATAGGCAGACTACATTGGTCAAAAACTTTCCTCTTTAGGCACAGTGGAAATGGAAGTAGCTGCTCTAAGAAAATAAAGTGAGTGACATGCACTGCATAATGTTGCGGCCTATGAGAAAATAAGTCATATTGTAAATGTGGGTCTGTACTGTGCAATCAATTTTTTTATATACCTTTCAACAACAGTATGTATGTTCACTTAGTCCTTCATTCTTTAATAAACAAAACAAATGCTCATGGGTTGTTTTAGTATTCCCTTTCATTGTTCTGTTATTCATTGCACCAAAGATGTTTATTTTCCTAAGGTTCATGAGTCTGATCATCATAAATATTATCTATAGCCTAGTGAGCTATAAAATAGTTTAATTATACAGACATGTCTCAGAACAAATTATTACATAGAAATGAATTATTTGGATTTACATGATTTAAATGCCAGAGTACTGAATATGGAAGTTTTTTTTATGCTTTGAGCTAGTACACCTTATTGTTTAACTGTCAAATAACATTAGTCCACTACTGTGCTCCGTTACCTGAAAAATACTCAAATGTACAATATTATTGTAACCTTTTAAATATGCAATCTGTGATTCCTCTTAATGCTATCTAAAAACTTTTTTTGGCTTCTTGAATGACCTAAATTAAACCAAAATTAAAGATCTGCTTTCATTTCATGTTTTCAAAAACAGTTTTGGTGGAACTGCACCTTTAAATTTAGTTGGAGAATATATGCCACAATATTATTTTATTAACAGATACTTTGCAAATCATCCCTATTGTAATATCATGCTATTGAAACTGCAGAAAAATTACTTAAATTATATTATTTAACATTGATAGTTGTTTTTACTTTCAAATATTTTTACAATACATAGTTAATTAGTTACATAGTAGATAAAGAAAAAAAAGGAATATGTACATTGAGTTCAACCTTTGTTAAATGTATGGCGTGGTAAGAGTGCTCAAGCACAGGGCAAAATATTATGACTTATATCCAGACTGACAAAAGGAGGGGTAATCCATAATCATACTGTATTTGAATAGAAATGAGTACATCCATGAATAGCTTCATGACAAATAGTCCCTGAAAACAGCTTCTCTGCATTTTATTAAATGTAGACAGATACTTTTTCCATATTTGTATTTACAGTATATTGATCCAGATTAAAGCAAAAAAAATAACCCCGTGAAACATTACCCAATAATGTTTCATAAAGGGGGAAATATATATCTCTTCCTGAATCCACATTGGCAATTAGATTTCTCCCTGAATCAACATTCTTCACATGTTTACTTATTGGAATATCCCTGTATCCCTTTCCTTTCTAAAAATATATCCAAACTTTTTTTTGAAGATACAGTATCTATTGTATCTGCCGTCACAGTTTCCATGGGTGATGAATTTCACAATTATACTGCACTTGCTGCAAGAACCCTTTCCTTTCTTGCTGGTAAAATAACCTTTCCACCAACCCTGTGACCTTGTGTCATTTGAACTGCATTTTTGGTGAATAATTCTTTTGAAAGTTTCTTGTATTGACTCTGAAAATATTTGTATGTAGTTATCATATCCCCTTAGATACCTATTTTCAAATAGGAACAAATCTAATTTAGCTACCCTCTCCTCATACGTCAGATTTTCCATCCCCTTATTGAATTTTTTGGCCCTTCTATGTACTTTTTCTAGTTCTATAATATATTTTTTATGGAGTGGTGCCAAAAACTGTACTCCGTATTCAATGTGTGCTCTTACTAATGCTTTATACAGTACAGATCCATACTCCATTTAATGCAATTATCGTATTTGCCTTTGTAGCTACTGCTTGACATTGAGCACTATTGCAAGTCAGCTGCCTACAAGCTCTCCTAAATTCTTCTTCATCAAGGATTTACCTAATGTTGCCCTTTTTAATGTGTAAGTAG
Source organism: Ascaphus truei (assembly GCF_040206685.1). Classification (NCBI taxonomy): domain Eukaryota; kingdom Metazoa; phylum Chordata; class Amphibia; order Anura; family Ascaphidae; genus Ascaphus; species Ascaphus truei. Next base: position 264,676,046 of record NC_134485.1, on the reverse strand, counting down.
CCTCTGTATTCTTGCTTCCCAAGAGCATAACCTTATAATAATCTGTATTAAATCCCATCTACCATTTACCCGCCCAAATTTCCAGTTTGTCCATCTGAAAATAAATTAAATTCTGCTCTGATTTTCTTATCTTACATAATTTAGTGTTATCAAAAAAAGATGGAGGCTTTGCTTGCTTGCCAACTTTCAAGACTATTAATAAACAAGTTAGAAAGTAATGGTCCCTGTACCAAACCTTAAGGTACTCCACTTACAACTTTAGCCCAGTCTTAAAAGGTTAAATCTGTGATAACTCTCTGTTGTCTATCCTTCAACAAGTTTTAAACCCAGGTTTAAATATTTCTATTGAGATCAATTTCATTTATTTTATACACTTCTCTCTTTTGTTTAAGTATCAGTATAAAATTCCTTTTCAAAATCTAAGTAGACCACATACATTTCATTACCCTGCTCTAAATTTCAACGTACAGTAGCTCCTCAAAAATACTAGTAAGATTAGTTTAGCATGACCTATCCTTCATAAATCCATGCTAACTATTACTGATAATTTTGTTATCTATTACCCTATTTCCTCGATTCTAAGACGCCATCGATTCTAAGACGCACCCTTGATTTAATAAAAAAAATTGGGGGAAAAACACCCACTATATTAAATGTGCAGAATTTTTTTTTTTAGCAAAGTATACCATTGTCACGGGACTATAGGAGTGCTCACCACAAACCGGACTGGACCGCGAGGCCGAGGTTGGGATACAGGAAAACCACCGCCTTACAGCCGCGTGAGCGTGTCCGGTAAGCAGAGTAGTGTGGATAGCCTGGGTCGGGGCAGGAGAGTGTAGAATCGTAGAGGTACTTGCCAGAGTCAGGGTCAAAGAGATCAAGAGTAGTCGAAGTCCAAAGCCAAGGTCGAGGAGAAGGTAGAAGTCCGTAAGGCGAGCCGGGGTTCGAGGGTGCCAGAGGTCGGGAGTCCAGATTCAAGCAAGGGTCTGTAACGGAATACAAGAGCAGACTGCGAAGTAGCTTGTAGCAAGCACAACCAGAGACTGACTATGCTCAGCAATCGGCTCTGGGCTGGTAGCACTAAATACTGATAGAAGCCAATAGGAACTACCAGCAGTGAGGTCAGATGAAGGTAGAGCGCTGATAGGCTGAGGCTGGATGCAGGGCAGATGTGGGAGGAACAAGTACATTGGCAGCAGTGGAGATGGACATAATAGCCTTTGCACCTGCGCGCGACGGAAGGGGAGGTGGGAGCACGCCAGGAAGGTAGGCAGAAGCAGTCGGCACGCGTGGGGGTCTGCCCCGGCGGCATGTGCGGGAGCAGATGGAGGAAGGGAGGAGAGAACACGGGACCGGACGCCGCGTGCCCCGGCGGCGGAGGTAAGTGTGGGAGCGGGCGCCGTGGGTGGCGTCCTTACAGTAACCCCCCTCTTCAGGGTCGGCCTGAAGGGACACACACAGACAAACAAATACAGACAAACAAATACAGACAAACACACACACAGAGACACACACACAGAGATGCACACACTCAGAAACACACACACACACACACACACACACACACACACAGAGGCTCCCCCCCCCCCCCCCCACACACACACAGAGATACACACAGAGAGACACACACACACAGACACACACACACACAGACACACACACACACACACACACACACAGACACACGCACACAGAGACACACACACAGAGACACACACACACTTCTACCACCACGCCGGAAAGCTGAATGGGAGGTGCAGCCGGCAGCACTTCCACAACCGCACCGCCTAGCCGATAGTCGGGTGGGGGGGGGGGGGGGAGCAACAATGGGAGAGACAGCCAAACTGCACAGCTGGGCAGCTGACAGGGGGTGGAATGGGAGATACGGCCTGTGGCACCTCTGCAGCTGCACCGCCCAGCAGATGGTCGCCCCGTGGGGGGGGGGGGGGGGGGCAGCAATAGGAGAGGAAGCTAAACCACACAGCCGGGCAGCTGACAGGGGTGGAATGGGAGATACAGCCGGCGGCACCTCTGCAGCTGCACCGCCCAGCTGATGGTCGCCCGAGGAGAAGGGGGGTTGGAGAGGTGGCCGGCACTTCCACAACCGCACCGCCCAGCTGATGGTCATCCGGTTAAGAGGCGGCCAGCACATCCGCAACAGCTAACAGCCACACTGGGGGGCAATGGGAGACACAGCCAGCACTTTGACCAGCCGCCAATGACACCAGCTTTGGTAAGCGCCCCCTAGAAGGTTTTTTTTTCTTCTTTTTTTAAAACATAGATTCTTAAGACGCATTCCAATTTCACACATGTGGAAATGGGAAAAAAAGGTGCGTCTTAGAATTGAGGAAATACGGTAGGTATTTCTGAATATTATCCAATACTAAACATTCAAGTAGCTACTGATGACAGTTTTACAGGTCTGTAATTCCCCTGTTATGATCGAGTTCCCTTTTTAAATATAGGCAGCACCTCTGCTTTATGCCAATCTTGTGGTACTGAAACCTGTCGAAATGGAGTCCTTGCATATTAAATATAATGGTTTGGCTATTACTGAACTTAGCTTCTTAAAAACCATTGGGTGCATTCCATCTGGGCCAGGTGGTTTATTTGCATGAATATTATCAAACACCTATGCACTTCTTCCTAGATGTTGTGGATTCCTCCTGTTGTAATATTTTTGCAATTTAATAATTTTCCATCCAATCTCACTGAAAGAGTCATAAAATCTTTTTTTTTTCAAATCTTTTTGTTATTAGGTGCTTCAAGAAATTTTTAAGGGTTAATCTTACTTTGTAGTGGAATCCTTTTTTCTTTACAATTCTTTCTATTATGATTGTTCTTTTACAACTTTTGTTATATTCCTTATAATTCTGGTCTGATGTCTTTGTCACTTTTGACTTTAAGAATCTAAAAGCCTGCCTCTTCCTTTCCATTTCTTCCACTATCTATTTATTAAGCCACATTGGTTTAGACTTCTTTCATTTATCTTTCTTACCCTATGGTACTGCATTACACACTAATAAGTGTACTTACAATAACAATGTTTTAACGATTGCTTATTAATCTTCTACATTGTTTTCTTACAAAAATGTCATCCTAACTTATTCCTTGTAAATTATTCCTCAGTTTATTAAAATATGCGTTTCTAAAATGTAAAGTTTATGTTGAACCTGTATGATATGGCTTTTTATAATTTATTACAAATAAGATCATGTTATGATCACTGTTACCCAGATGAATATTTGTTGTTACTTCTACATTGTTTGATATTACACAATCCAGTATTTACCTTCTCCTGGCTGGTTCCTTAATAATTTGGGTTACAGTATGTAATTGTTTTTGATGTTTCCCAGAAACTTGTTTCCTTTAGTTGTAATACTAATCTCATTGCTCCAATTTATGTCCGGATAATTTAAATCGTCCATTATGAAAACATTATCTAGTTTTGCTGCCTCCTCAATTTGCAAAAGTATTTTGGCTTCCTCAACCTCAAAGATATTTGGTGGTTTATAGCATATCCCTCCAAACATTTTTTTTATTGTTCTTTTACCTTTTTGCTGTGATCAGGCAACAACATGTGGGGGTTCTGAGTGACAGATTAGGACGGGCAGGGCCACCGACAGGGGGGAGAGCCAGGACAAGTGTACCAGACCCAGGGGCTGCGAGGGGCTCGGCTGGCGCTGAAAGTTGGTCCCGAACTCTGGCCAAGCTTGGCTGCCAGTTTTCTCTTTGGCACAAGGCCCGGTTCTCCCCAGCTGCGGGCCTACCTCACTAATACTGTCTCACACCAAGCTTCTGATGTCAGCATCCCGGGCCTCTCTCTAATACCAGGCACAGCGTCAAGCACACACGGCATGAGAGAAAGGCCTGGTGTGCTGACGTCAGAAGCTTGACGTGGGACAGTGTTAGTGTCAGTGAGGGAGGCCCTCAGCTAGGGGAGATCCAAGGCCTGGCAGCAACCAGAGGAACAGCAGTCGGTCCCCGTCTGAGACCTAAGACCATCCCCAACTTAGGTAAGTCTTGTATGTATTTGGGGGGTTGTTTTACAAATCTATATTTGGTGGGGGATTGTATGTACTTTGGTTGGGTTTGTATGTATTTGGGGGATTGCATGTATTTGGGGGTAGGAGTTTTATTGTATGAATTTGGGGGTGGTGGGTTTTTATGTGTTTGACAGTGGGGTGGTTTTGTAAGTATTTAGGGGGTGGGAGTTGGTTTTGTATGTATTTGGGGGATTGGGTGTTTTTTTGTATCATTTAGGTGGTGTAGGGGATTGTATGTATTTGGTGGTTCTATGTATTTGGGGTGTTTTTTGTATGTATTTGGGGTGGGGGGTTGTGTGTATTTGGGGGGTGGGAGTGATTTTGTATATATTTGGGGTTGGGTTTTTTTGTATGCATTTGGGTAGTGGGAGGTTTCATTCCTACCTATCAGGTAGATCCCAACATGTGTCCATCTCAGGCTCTAACTCCAACCCCTTGGATATCACCTGTGGTGTCCCACAAGGCACTGCTCTGGGGCCCCTACTCTTCTCAGTGTTCATCAATGATCTTCCTACAGCTTGTAAGGGAGCTTCAATACACATGTATGCAGATGAAACAATCTTATATGCTAACAGCCATAGCCTCTCCGACCATTAACACTACTTATATTATTTGTCATCTTAACTCTATGCCCAGGACATACTTGAAAACGAGAGGTAACTCTCAATGTATTACTTCCTGGTAAAATATTTTATAAATAAATATGTATTTAGTTTTTTTTTTGTATGCGAGGGTTTGGGGGTTGTATACATTTGAGGTGTGGAGTAGGTTGTATTAATTGGAGGGTTTGGGGGTTGTATGTATTTGGGGGGTGACTTTTGTATTTGGTTGGGGGTTTGTATGGATTTGTGTATTTGGGGGGTGGGGGGTTGTATGCATTGTGTGTGAGGGGATTGTGTGTGTGTGTGTGGTAGGGGAGGGAATGAGTGTGAGGAGGGTGGATTGAGTGAGAGTGGGGTAATTGATGGAGAGAGGGGATGTAAGAGAAGGGGTAGTGGAGGCTTGCGAGGTGTGAAATGGGGGTGCTCAAAAGACTGCCAACACCAGCGGCGTGCCCTGTCATAACTATAGTCCTGGACCCGGGAACTCTGTGGCCCTGAGGCTGGGCTCCATTAAACAATAAAAATACGCAGAGCCTGCTGTCTCTTTGCCATGTCAGATCCCTTAATTTTAGAGCAAAATATCATGAAAATGTATTTTTCAATAGTGTACAGCTTTATTATATACTGGATACTTTTCCCCCTCTACCAGATTTCCCCTGCGGTTCCTCTATGCGGTGTACCGGGCAGCCTTAAACACTTGCTGCATGACCCCCGCTGAGATTATGTCCTCTGAAGCTCTCTAAAATCCAAACAGTTGGTAACACCTTCTGTGCTGGATTCTTATTTTCAAATTTAAATTACTGTAGATGTTGACTAGTTCTGTGATTGGCTGAAGATTAAATAATCTCTGATTTGGTACAAAACCCCATATGGGATAATGGTCAAGGACATCTTTAAAAGCCCTTGCTTACCTTTTTCAGATTCAGATTCACTGGGAAGACATTTAGATACTGTGATCTCTCTTTGGAAGATGTTGGTCTGTGCAGTTGTTCCACCATCCTTGCACCATCCCATAAATCTTTATCCCTTACCCCTGGGTGGAACTGAACTACGTGTAAGTTTCAAAGAAAAAAACAATTTTTATTTCTACTACCGTCCCCTTTTGCTTAGCATTGTTGACAATATGTTATATTTTGAGTACTGCACCCTTATTACTTAAACTCTTGTTTATGCGCTCTATTGTCATGACTGAGTTTTAGCCACGTGGTTTTGTGTAACTTGTGATCTATTTTATATTATGATATTTGCTCAGACGCTACCCCCTAGTGAGTTTGGGTAAGGGTTGTCACTGAATGTGCCCTGTGATTCATTAACGTTGCTGTGTGTTCTCTGGAAGCTCTGTGATTCTCTAGGTTAAGTAAAGATTTCAGTGACCACCAGTGTAATAGAGGTTGAGTTAGGATTATTGTGGGGTTTGTTTACAATGATTGTGTAACTGTTTTGTATGAGTTCTGAGAATCTGAGACCCTCTGTGTTCACAGAGATCCCCTTGTCCCCAGAACCCACCCAGGTATCAGATTAAGTTTGTGACTCCCAGCGAGAACTAGGGCAGTATTCCCGGTATAAGAGTATTGCTCTTTGGGTGGGCCACCTAGTTGTTCTGGATGTGTACTATCCTCCTAGCAAAGTCAGTCTAAGATTCTCAGTGTGTGGTTTGGGTTAGTGACCCCAGGATTGGTTGGATGGTATAACAAGTAAAAGAGTGTGGCTCATGGGGTGGGACCCCTAGTTTATCAGGGTGGGGATGCTACCCTCCTAGCAATGTAAGGTTAGGAATAGTAGTGTTTTTTTGGGGGTACATTTTAGCCCAAGCCCGAGTGGGGTTACCTCGTGGTCAAAAGGACCTAGGGGCTTCCCTGTCAGCCAGAGCCTGGATAGACTCAATGACTAGCTGTTTTATGCAGCAGCCATCTGGCGCTCCAGCATTACCAGACCTCTCCATGACGGCTGTCCATCATACTGTATAGGCTTTTATTTAACCTTATAACCCAAAAAGAGCTTACAGTGGTGAAAAATGTTTATGAACTACTTAGGATTTTCACAAATTTCAAATATTTTAACCCTAGAATGTTATTAGATCTAAGTACTAATAATAGATAAAGATAACCTGATCAAACAAAAAACACAAACTCATCTTACTTTTTAACATTTAATTATCCACAAATGATTAAATATTCAACATCCTTGTGTGAAAAGTATGTGTACCTTTAGATTCAGTACACCTTGAGCAGCAATAACTTCAACTAACTGTTCCAGTCTCCCACATTGGTTTTGAGGAATTTTGGCCCATTCCTCCTTATAGAACTGCTTGAACTCAGTGACATTTGAGGGCATCCTTGCATGGAAAGCTTGTTTCAGGTCCTGCCACAATATTTCACTGGGGTTTAGGGCCACGCTTTGACAAGGCCATTCTAAAACATGGATTTTTTTTTGCTGTCATTCTTTTGTAGATATGCTTGTATTTTTAGGATCATTGTCTTGCTGCATGACCCACTTTAACTTCAGCCTTAGCTCACAGATGGATGGCCAGACATTCACCTCTAGAAACTTCTGATACAATGCAGAATTCATGGTTGTGTCAATGGTGGCAAACTGTCTAGGTCCTGAGGCAGCAAAGCAGCCCAAAACTATCAAACTCCTACCACCATGCTTGATGGTTGTGATGAGGTTCTTCTATTCGAATGCAGTTTTGGTTTTCTCCAAACATTTCATTTCTCATTGAGGCCAAAAATGTGTACCTGTGTTTTAATCTATCCAGACAACATTGATCCAGAAGTGGCTATCATTCCAAGAACACCATTCTTGTTCAGTGTTTTTCTGAAAGTTTAGTCATAAACACTCACATTAGCACAGACAGTTTGCGATAAATCCACAGGTGTGACGCGCTCACTCCCCTCCGAGCCCGCTCCAGCACCAGAAGTTGATGTGCTGACTCACTGATGAGCTCACCCCGCACCTGGCTGGTCCCGCCGCCACCACCGCTTCTTCTGCTGCCACCGCTTCTTCCACTGCCGCGATCAGATTGCTGAATTCACTACATAAACCATCCAGGAACTTCACTACCACTGGTTGAATCACTGCTTCCATATATCTACTCTATTGTGAGTAGGAAATTGGGAGCCCCCTTATGTATTAATCTTTCACTGTTTAGCATTTTTGCACTATGTAATTTTTTTTCTTTTTTATTTGGCATACAACTTCGCTCCCCTGGGTTTTGGAGAGATTTCTCCGAAAGTTCTTGCCAGACGGCTGCAGATAAAGCCTCATTGTTCCAGCCCGTCTCCGCAGCGAGGGTCCGGAACTCCAGAGCATACTTAGCAACAGATCTATGGCCCTGGGAAATATGAAACAGAGAAGATGCAGAAATAACTTTACGACCAGGGGTACCAAACACCTGTTTGAATTGTTTCTTGAAATTAGCGAAATCTTGTGTAAGTTTGGGTCTCTGCTCCAACTGTAGATGGTTGAAGCCCAGGACAATGCATCGCCAGTGCAATAATATAAGCCACTTTAGCTCTGTCGGAAGAGAAGCGAGAAGGAGTTAATTCAAATTTAATACCACATTGGTTTAAGAATCCTCGACACCCAAGTGGGTCTCAAGTATAGCGATTGGGAGTGGGAGACGTGGCTCCAGAGGTACATTGGGCTCCAGACTAGAGGGGGACAAGGTCCAAAGTCTGAAAATGCGAGACTGAGAGTGATGGAGTGAAATAGTGGCGATTTTCTGGGCCAAGGAGGTAACTTGGTTTTCCAAATACTGAAAATGCTCGGTAATGGAGGACAGGGCTGGGCCCACCTCAGGGGGGTCTATGTTTGTTAGGCTCAGCATACTGTAACACTCGTGCTGCCCACAAACAAGACCCCATCACTGAGGTTGGAAGGTATAACACCACACACCCAGAGCAGCGGTGGAGTGCCTGGTAGGCGGATAGTTTAGCGTTGCCGGGTCTGGGTTTGAGAGTGTAGGAGATGTGGTATACTTGCCTAGTTCTTGGATTGGAGAAGACAGGATAGTAGGGGTCTGTAAACCGTGGTCTGGGATTTTAGAGAGCAGCATAGTCCGAGTCCGTATGCTGTGTTCAAGGGTAGGAGAGATCGCCGTAGTCGAGGGTATGCCAAAGTCCAAAATCAAGACGGGTCCACAAACAAACCGAGTCGGTACACAAGATGTTAACTGCAAATGAGACTAGAGCACTGCACAACAGAAGTGAGCTTCACGAGGTTATATAGGATTATGCTGAGCAAAGCATTGGAGGAATCCGGAAATATTTACAGACAGGGCCGACCAATGGGGACAGGAGGCGGAGCGGAGGCGCGGCACCAGCGGAGCTGGGATAGGCTACAGGCAACAAGGCAGGGAGAACAGACTTGCCACGCAGCTTGGGACCGTCGCACGTCATCGCGTGTGCGCGCCGTGTGGGAGAGATGCATGACGGAGGCGGGACCAGGTTCCGTGTGGCAGCTAGAAGAGCTGCGAGTGCACGCGCGCTCTGTAATGAGAGCGGGGGAGCGTGCATGGGCAGGAAAAGTGGCCGCGGCAGCAGCAGGTAAGGAGGGAACACGCCGCAATGGACATGTTCCCCGATTCCTTACAGTGAGAAAGAGGGGACTAAGAGTGAGATGCGGGAAGTGAAATGAGAGAAATACATGGCGAGAGGGGGGGAATAAAGGAGGGGGCTTGCAAGACTGCTACCCAGGGGTGGGAGGGCCTTGTAAGACTGCCACCCATCGGGGGGCGCTTGCAAGACCCCCAACATGGAGGGAGGGGGAGGTGCTTGCAAGACTACAGACATGGTGGGAGGGGGGGAATGGAAATTGTAGTCCTGGGCCCCAGGAAATCTGTTTGTGGCCCTGCTGTGTAGTGCCATTTGTCTCCCTTCACAGGGTGAAGGAGGAGTCCTAATGCTCTAAAAAAAAAAAACAACCCCTCTTCTTACACCACTTTCATAGCCATGCATTAAACTTGTTAATCTCCAATGTACTGTACTCCTTGGGTAATGCATGGCACTGTTAGTATTTTGAAAAATACTACATTGGAGGTCCTTGCCTTAAGCTTGCGGCATAGATTCCTGAAATAATTTTTCAGCACCCTCTATCTTTCTTTAACTTTGTCATTGGTGCCAACGTGTACCAAGACCACTGGGTCAGTCACCAACAATCTGTTTACCCAATCTGCAATGTGCCAAATTTGAGCACCCGGGAGACAGCAAACTGTTCTGTTCATGTGGTCATGGCAAAAGATTGCCCTTTCTACCCTCCTAGTAAAGGAGTCCCCTACCACAAAAACATGTCTTTGGGCCTCATGCAGAGAGCATCGTTATTTCAAAACTCGCCATTTTTTGTTCAATTTCCCTCAGAAAACGGCATAAAATGGCGAGTTGCGAAAAACGCGCCATTTTTTTATTTCTATGTTTAAAACTCGCCTCGCGGCTGGCGAGAACCTCCATCGCGCCATTTTTAAAACTCTCCGAATGCAGAGAGGTGCGAACGGCAAGTAGCGGCTGTTCGCGCCAAAAAAAGGCGCGATTCTCGCATTTTTGCCGCGCCACGAAAATATGGCAAGATGGCGCTCGCCGCCTATAGTAAAGGGGAAAAAAAAGGCGCGAATTTGTTTTTACACGTTTCTGAAGCGCGCATCTCGCCAATTTAAACTCGCCACACGCATCCATGTTAAACATAGCAGAATTCGCACTTTTCTGCATATGGAGAATAAAACTCTCCAAAAAAGCTACTTTTTATGAAATTCGCCATTTTTAAAATTCTATGCTCTCTGCATGAGGCCCTTTTTCTCTTAGTATCCAGAATCCCCTCTTTGCTGGAGAACTATTTCCTGGCTGGTAGAGAAATCTGTCTCCCTCATCCTTGCCATTCATACCACCTAATATCTTCACTCAATCTGGCAAATCTTTTGGGAATGGTCAACTCAGAACTTCCTCCTGCTTCCTTTTTTTTTTTGTAACTTAGATTTATTGCATATATCAGACATAAGATACAATGCACAATGCACAATACATGTAATCTTAAAAGTAATCTCAACTGTAAGTAGTTATATACTTTGAGAAAATTCCCGACTTTTCGGGCCCTACTCCGCCGGGAATAACAATAATAACCGTAATGATAATGAATAGTAATAAAATAAGAAAAAGAAAAAAAAAAAATAGGGGGAGGGGTTGGGGGAGGGAAAGGTAGGGCGAGGGGTGGGGGGGGCACCGCTCCAGGCACAATCTCCCCTTCACCATCGACACCTCGCTGCCTTTCCTACATCGTCTCGGTCAGGTCGTCACCGCAGCTTTCTTGTCTGTGTGCCAGTGTACACGGGCGACACACTTTATTCGAGCTCGGCTAGTCCCACGAATTCGGGTATACTCGGGTGTATTGAGGTTTGTGACTGTTTTCTGCCCGAGTGCATTGCGTTATTTTCCAGGCAGGGATTGAAGCATTTTATTCCCGCTGGCTGCAATACTGCACAGTATATATATATATATATATATATACTGCATTACAATTCATGAATTTATGCCATCTGGTAGACACGCGAAGCATTGCAGCCTATTAAATCCTAATCATTATCATTTAACAGATCAGCCGCCCGTCAGCCAGGCATGAACCATGGCTGGGAAGGCAAACGCAACGGGGCTTGTCTGAGGTGAGGAGCGGGGCTTTCCTGGTATCTGCCAGGTACATACTGGGTATTTGCTCGAATAAAGTGTGTCGCAGCAGTACTCATCTCATTTTGGGATCTCACTCCCAAAGGAGAACGCATCACTAACTATCATAGCCAAATTGTGTTACTCTCAACCCCGGGGATATCTGTCTGAGCCAACCAAGGCGTCCAGACTTTTGGAAAATTGGTGCCAGTGTCGTTAACTAGACTCGTTAACTTTTCCTTCTGACAAATAAACCACATGCGATTCCGAGTCTTTGGGATACTTGGAATATCGGGGCGTTTCCATAATGCTGCGATCTCGCTCCGCGTTGCTATTGCAAAATGTGCTATTAATTTATTGTGTGCTTTGGACAGACCCGTTAATGGTCCTTTCAAGAGGAACAGCCATGGGTCCGGGGGAATAGTGAGGTCAAAGATCCTCCGTATCCAATTTCTAATTTCGTCCGACAGTGGGGAGAACCGCGGGCAGGACCACAGCATATGTAACAGGTCGGCCGATCCCCCGCACTGCCTAGAGCACAGCGGGGAGGATCCCGGCACGAACTTGGCTAATTTCATTGGGGTGAGGTACCACCGCATTAAAACCTTATATGCGTTCTCCTTTAGTGTGGTGCATATGGAGCATTTTGCTGTAGCTAGGTATATGGCATTCCATTCCTCATCTTCTAGGGTCTCTCCCAGATCCTTCTCCCATTTGGTCCTAAATGACGGAGGTTGCCGTCTAGAGCCTGCAGAATCGATCACCTCTCTGTACAGCTGTGATGTGAGTCCCCTAGTGTCGGTCTCTGCCAGACAGAGATTTTCAAAAGTCGTCAAGGGGGGATATGGGGCAAATTTATTGTAGAATGCTCGGAGCTGGAGGTATCTAAAAAATTCCGAATGGGGCATATCTTTTTCTAACCTGACGTGGTCAAATGTTTTAATCTTTCTATTGTAACCCTCTAGGTCCTTGATCCGTAAAAATCTTTTCTGTTTCCAAATTGACTCATCTCCCCCTAGCAGGCCCGGAGCGAATTTGGGATTATTCCAAATTGGGGACATTGAGGAATTACCTGTTGTGAGGGAGTATTTGATTTTAGCATCCAGACAGACAGCGAGTTGGTCATCGAGGAGAGCGGCGTGCCAGCGAATTGTCGCATTGTTTTAGTTAGCCAAATCAAGCTGCTGAGTTTTAATGGAGCACAAGCAGCACTCTCTAGCTCCACCCATTTTTTCAATTGCGGATTGGATTGCCATTTTATAATTTGGCTTAATTGAGCCGCTTTGTAGTATGAAAGCAGGCAGGGTACTGCTAGGCCACCTGCCAGGACAGGTCTTTTCATATTTAATTTGTTGACTCTCTGCTTTTTCCCTCCCCAGATACATTTGGAGATTTCAGACTGAAGTGAGAGCAGATCCTTCAGTCTGAGTGGCACTGGTAACGTCTGGAAAAGGTATAGGATAAGGGGGAGTAGATTCATTTTGACGCTATGTATCCTACCTATCCAGGATATCGTTTGGCAGACCACTTATGTAGGTCAGATATGAATGTCCGAATTAGGTTGGGATAATTTGCATTATAGATGTCTTTGGAGTCTTTGGTTATGTAGATTCCTAGATATTTGATGTATTTCTGTTGCCAATTGAATTTAAAGTTTAGTTGTATCAGCTTCTCTACATGTCTAGGGAGATTGATGTTGAGGGCTTCAGATTTAGATTGATTTATTTTGAATCCCGAAATAACCGAGAATCTGTTTAATAAGTCTAAGAGGTTTGGGAGGGATGTGAGAGGTTTTGAGATAATTAAAAGGATATCATCTGCGTGCAGGGCCGCTTTATGTGATTGAGAATATGCGTTTAACCCTGAGATGTCCGGATTTCCTCTAATTTGCGCCGCCGGTGGTTCAATACACAGGGCGAACAGAAGAGGGGATAATGGGCACCCCTGTCTCGTGCCACTTTTAATTTGAAAGGGAAGTGATGGGAAGCCCTGATGTATCACCCTGGTGGTAGGTCCTGAATCGCCCCACACGCCCAATCCCCAAAGCCAAATGCCGCAAGCGTCTCTTTCAGGTAAGGCCAGTCTATCCTATCAAAAGCCTTTTCTGCATCCAGACTTAACAGCATACTTTGTGTGTTTGTATTAGCTAATTCTACCAGATAAATAAATCGCTGGGTATTGTCCGCTGCTTGTCTTCCCTTAATGAATCCGACCTGATCTGGGTGTATAAGTCTGGGTAGGATTAGACATAATCTATTGGCCATTACTTTTGCATGTATTTTAATATCAGTATTAATTAGGGATATGGGCCTATAACTTTTGCAATCCAGCGGATCCTTATCGGGTTTATGAATTAATGATATAGACGCCTGTAACATCTCTCTGGGGATGGGGCTCTTGCTAATATCGTGTAAAACACATGGAGCAACCTAGGGGCTAGTAATTTGGCAAATTTCTTATAATTTAGCCCCGAAAAGCCGTCTGGCTCCGGGGCCTTTGAGGGCTTGAGTTCCTTGATGGCCTGAGACACTTCCTCGATAGAGAAATCAGCGCCCATATCCTCCCTCTCCACTTCCATCAATCTCCCCAGGTTTGAGCTGGCTAAGAAATCTCTCAGCGACTTGCTTGATTTAACAGTGTGTGCCACTTTCTCTCCATTGTATAATGTTTCGTAAAACAAACCAAATTCCTCCACTATTTTTTTAGGGTTGGCTGTAGGTGTGCCTGATTTTAAGCGTATAGCTTGGATGTTAAACTTCGCTTGCCTGTCTCTTAATGCTCGGGCCAGCATAATATCCAGCCTGTTTGCTTTTTCGTAAAATTTCCTCTTAGACCAACTCAGTGAATGATCTGCCCTGGAGGTCAACAGTATATTCAGTTCAATTTTGGTATCCTTCAATTCTTGCAGTAATTGAGAGTCTGGATTACTCTTATGTTTTGAAGTGAGGGAATGTAATTTCGTTTGGAGCTCAACAATTTTGGAGTCTCTTTCGCGTTTTCTCCTAGCTGTGGTGCTGATTAAAATGCCCCTCAGCGTAGCTTTGTGAGCCTCCCATAATACAAACTGGGATTCCACAGAGCCCGTGTTTGTGTGGAAGAATTGGTCAATTTCATTGCCTATAGCCTCACAAATCTTTTAGGATTGATTCGTTGAGCTTCCAGTTCGCCCCTGGTCTGCCCGTTAGGATGTGTTCGCACCTTAGCTCTATCGGTGCATGGTCAGACCATAAAATGTCATGGATCCAAGCTCGGGAGACCAGAGGGACCAGTTGGCAGGAGACAAAAAAGTAATCGATTCTGCTGTAGGAGCTATGAGGGTGGGAATAGAACGTATAGTCCCAATCCGTCGGGTGTAGCTCTCTCCATATGTCGGTCAATTGGTTGGCTTTGAGGCCCTTGCGTAGAGAGGTCATCGTTTTTTTATTCACTGTACCCGTACTCCCTGATCTATCTAAACTCGGCTGCATGACGTATTGACATCTCCTGCGAGTATGACACAGCCCCTAGCAATAGAGCGTAAAATCTGAAAGAAGCTGTCGAAAAAGGCTGCATCCTGCTCGCAGGGGGCATAGATTGTGGCCAGTGTTATACATAGCTCCTGAATCGTGCCCACTAAAATACTATAGCGTCCATCTGCGTCTCGTTTAATGGTCTGGGTTACGAATGGGATTCTATTATTTAACAGGATGGCCACTCCATGCTTTTTAACCATTGCTGAGGACAGGTAAAACTGGGTGTAATCTTTAGCTAGAAATTTAGGGGCATTGGTCTTACTAAAGTGAGTCTCCTGTATCATTATGATATCTGTGTGGTTTCTTTTGTAGTCTGAGAAGGCTATTTTCCTTTTGTTTGGGCTATTAAAGCCCTTTACGTTATGTGATAGTAAGGTCAACACCATCTTTTGTTATGTGAAAAGTGTAGTAGATTAAAGTTTGATGACTCACCCGATCTGTCTTTCTTCTTACCCAGCTGAGCTATGTCCTTGGGGCATCTGTCCCGTGCTGCTCCCGCCTCACTCGCAGGCCGGCGCCCCCCCCCCTCTGGGTGAGGGAGGGGTGGGGAGGGATGGACAGGGAGAGGGAGATAGTACAAGGGGAAATACATAAGGGATAAAACAAAATACCAAACATAAATTAAACAGTTATGATCATAAAAAATAACAAACAAAAAAACAGTGCAAGACTCTGGATCCCCCGAGTGTGACTCTGACGCCCAAAGGGTAGGTCTTTAGGCCTGGCCTTTGGAGACGGACGGCCTTCCCCACTGGGGGCTGACCCCCTTGGGACTTGTTTATGGCCCTGACTCATCAGGAACCAATGTGCGGACTTGCATGCACGACGCCGGGAGCGAATCCCACCAGTGCGTGTCTGTCTCTTAATAAAAACTTAAACTTCAGTGATTTTTAATCTTAAACTTCTTAGCGAACAACAGTACTAACTTATTTTCATTTTTTGAATACCTTACTTTGGATACCTTTTAATCGTTAACTTTTGTTCTTAACCTATCTTCCCGAGATCTCCGATCTTTCTTTAGCAACTTAACTATATAACTTAACTAGCTATATTTACTAACTCAACTACATCTGTGCTCAACGCTGTGTATCCTTCCTTGTTCTTTAGTCCCATCAGTATGTGTGTTTCCTGTGGTGAGTATCATGGGAGAGTGACCCCAAGGCTGCTACCCCCCTTGTCCCCCCCATGCCCCCCTCTCCTTCCTCCTCATACCCCCCTCTCCTCATATCCCCCTCCTCCTCATGTCCCCCCCTTCCTCCTCATGCCCCCCCTCCTCCTCCTCATGCCCTCCCTCCTCCTCCACATGCCCCCCTCCTCCTCCACATGCCCCCCTCCTCCTGCTTCTCATGCCCCCCCTCCTCCTGCTTCTCATGCCCCCCTCCTGCTTCTCATGCCCCCCTCCTACTTCTCATGCCCCCTCCTCCTTCTCATGCTCCCCCCTCCTCCTTCTCATGCCCCCCCTCCTCCTTCTCATGCCCCCCCTCCTCATGCCCCCCCCTCCTCATGCCCCCCCCTCCTCCTTCCCATGCCCCCCTCCTCCTTATCATGCTCCCCCCTCCTCCTTCTCATGCCCCCCCTCCTCCTTCTCATGCTCCCCCCTCCTCCTTCTCATGCCCCCCCCCCTCCTCCTTCTCATGCCCCCCCCCCTCCTCCTTCCCATGCCCCCCTCCTCCTTCTCATGCTCCCCCCTCCTCCTTCTCATGCCCCCCCTCCTCCTTCTCATGCTCCCCCCTCCTCCTTCTCATGCCCCCCCTCCTCCTTCTCATGCTCCCCCCTCCTCCTTCTCATGCCCCCCCCTCCTCCTTCTCATGCCCCCCCCCTCCTCCTTCTCATGCCCCCCTCCTCCTTCTCATGCCCCCCCCCTCCTCCTTCTCATGCCCCCCCCCTCCTTCTCATGCCCCCCCCCTCCTTCTCATGCCCCCCCCTCCTCCTTCTCATGCCCCCCCTCCTCCTTCTCATGCCCCCCCCTCCTTCTCATGCCCCCCCCTCTTCCTTCTCATGCCCCCCCTCCTCCTTCTCATGCCCCCCCCCTCCTCCTTCTCATGCCCCCCCTCCTCCTTCTCATGCCCCCCCCCTCCTCCTTCTCATGCCCCCCCCCTCCTCCTTCTCATGCCCCCCCCCTCCTCCTTCTCATGCCCCCCCTCCTTCTCATGCCCCCCCCTCTTCCTTCTCATGCCCCCCCTCCTCCTTCTCATGCCCCCCCCCCTCCTCCTTCTCATGCCCCCCCTCCTCCTTCTCATGCCCCCCCTCCTCCTTCTCATGCCCCCCCCCTCCTCCTTCTCATGCCCCCCCCTCCTCCTTCTCATGCCCCCCCCTCCTCCTTCTCATGCCCCCCCCTCCTCCTTCTCATGCCCCCCCCCTCCTCCTTCTCATGCCCCCCCCTCCTCCTTCTCATGCCCCCCCCTCCTCCTTCTCATGCCCCCCCCTCCTCCTTCTCATGCCCCCCCCCTCCTCCTTCTCATGCCCCCCCCCCTCCTCCTTCTCATGCCCCCCCTCCTCCTTCTCATGCCCCCCCCTCCTCCTTCTCATGCCCCCCCTCCTCCTTCTCATGCCCCCCCCTCCTCCTTCTCATGCCCCCCCCTCCTCCTTCTCATGCCCCCCCTCCTCCTTCTCATGCCCCCCCTCCTCCTTCTCATGCCCCCCCCCCCTCCTCCTTCTCATGCCCCCCCCCTCCTCCTTCTCATGCCCCCCCCCCCTCCTCCTTCTCATGCCCCCCCCCCTCCTCCTTCTCATGCCCCCCCCCCTCCTCCTTCTCATGCCCCCCCCCCTCCTCCTTCTCATGCCCCCCCTCCTCCTCATGTCCCCCCTCATGTCCGCAGTCATAGTGTACTGTGCAGCCACTTCTCCCTCTCCCCCTCCCAGCCATCTGCTCCCGTGCAGTCGGGCTTCCAGTGTGGGCCTGAGGGAACTCCCGCGAGATGTCATCATGGCTCCATCCCGTCAGGATGACGTGGCTCTGTCCCATCAGGATGACGTCATCATCTCTGCCCGCGAAATCCAGCGTGGCTTGCGCTCCGCTCGGGGAAGGATTAGGGCAAGATGGCCGCCGCCTCAAAATCGCGTGCGGATCGGCTCCTCACCCGGGGACCCCCCCCAGCCCCACACACTACCGAGGCAGGTCCAGCTGAGTCCCGACAGAGCCACACATTGGTCGAAGGGCAGGTAAGGGAACCGGGGAGCGGCAGCACAAAAATAATAAGAGGTATAGGGAGAAGCAAAGCGCAGACAGCAGGCACAGCCAGAAGCAAAGCCAAGGGGCATATTTAGAGGCATAGTTAGAGGGCATTGCCAGAAGCAAAGTTAGGAAATATCTTTACAAGCATAGTTAGAAGGTTTGGTTAAAAGGCATAGCTAGAAGGCACAGTGAGAAGGCATAGCTAAGAAGGCATATTTAGAAGCATAGATAAAAGGTATATTTAGAAGATACTGTATAGTTAGATGCATAGTTATAAGGCATAGTTGTGAGGCATATTTTAGAAAGCATAGTTAGAAGGTATAGTTAGAGGCATAGTTGGAAACATAGAAGCAGAATTAGAAGCTGCGCCTCCGCTGGATCATCTTCTCTGGATGCGGCAAGACACATCTCTCAAGGGGAGGTCATCACTTGGGGCTCGCCGCTGTTCTCTCCTCCGCTGCAGGTCGGTTAGCACCCACTCTGCTCCATGTCGGTGTGGGCGATCTTCTCTCCTGATGACCGTGGGGATCCCTGTACCGCTCCGTCTGCGCCTAGTCTGCTCAGGAAATCATCGCCCTCCTCCACCGTCCTCAAGGTATGTGCCACACCATTTTTCAACACCATTAGTGCACAAGGGAAGAGCCATCTGTATTTTATCTTTTGGTCTCTCAACACTTTTGTTATTGGTGCCAGGGTTCTTCTTTTGGCGAGGGTGACCGGGGAGATGTCCTGAAAGATCTGGAATTTTATCCATTCATATTCCATGTTTTTAGTGTCTCTTGAGATCCTGCAAACCTCTTCTTTTGTTTTATAGTGGTGGAATCGCATAATTATATCCCTCGGGGGGGTCTCCGCTTTGCGGTCTCCCCCTAAGTGCACAGTGGCATCTATCCAGAATAAGTTCATTGTCAGGCTTATCTGGGAATAGATGCTCCAGCCATTTTCTTGTGAAATCCTCTGGGTCAGAGACAGACTCTGGCACCCCTCTTATGCGTATATTGCATCTCCTGTCCCTGTTTTCAGCATCCTCTATTTTATCTTCTAAGGATCTGACTTGTGCTGTAAGTGTAGCCACTGTTTTCTGTGTCTGTGCCAGTTCATGGTATTCTCATCAGCTTTAGTTTCCAAAGCATCTGTCCGCTCTCCCAATGCATCTAGATCTTTCCTTATGGCCCATAGTTCAGTTTTGAAAAACGTCTTCACTTGGGCACAGAACTCCTTGAGGTCTTTGCGCCTCATTATCTCCTGGTCCCCTGGCTCTATTTCTGGGGTATCCGTGTCTGGATCTGATAATGCAGGCTGTGCAGGAGTCTCCATCTTATCTGCCTGTGCTGCATGTGCTGCCTCTCCTCTTTTGAAATAGGTAGACACAGGTTGCATTTTCCTGCGAGTTACCTTGTTTGTCGCCATCACCGTATGTTCAATGATGTTTTGTAATCTAAATCGTTGTGAAAGTTGCGCTGCTATTGAAGTTATTTAATTATTTAGCACCGGTGAGAGTGGAGCTCAGAAACTAAGCTGCCATTCACCTCAACGTCGTGGCCACGCGCCCCCTGCTTCCTCTTCTAATGGTTACCCAGCTACCTACCTCTTCCTGGTTCTCATTCCCAGCTCCACCCTCTGCACCACTAGTCCCAGGCAGGACCTGCTCAGTGAGCAATAAACTCATTTCAATATTGTAAATGTATGTATGTATATCTTTATTTATATAGCACCAAAAGTGTACGCAGCACTTCACAAAGAATACAGAACAGGGAATTATATTAATACAATAAGCACAGCAAAATCAGACAATTGGAAAGGAAATCTCTCTCAATGTTGTAAATTGCCTCTTCAGATCAGAAATCTGATACTCCGAAGAGACCACCTGCTCACACTTCTCACAGAGGTATTCTCCCTGGAACAGCTGCTCCAATTGCACATACATATGGCAAGATGTGCATTGAGTGCCAATCCTGCCCATTGTTGCAACTATTGAGTAATCACTGCTAACAATATACTGTACTTCTATATACCTTGCTTAACACCTTACTTATATGAACTCCTTCTTGTTACAACCACACTTAGCCAAACTGCACTTGAAACAAACCACAATTCACTCACACAGCACAATGTTTACAGGCTTAAAGATTTGTTCCAAGCCTCAATCAATCAGGTGTTTTAGATAATCAATTAACTAAAGGGATCAACCAACACACTCACAGTAATCTCTCAAACCTACAGACGAGGCCACGATTATCCTAACGCTTGCTTTAAACTAGCCGGGTTACATTCAGGGTATGTTCTGGGCTAGTTTGAGGCACGTTTTAGGCATTTCTGCATTGACTAACGACCCATAGGATTAACACAGCAGGGGTCCCGGGCAGTCCAATTCAGTTTGAATGGACTGCCAGGGACCCCCGCTGTTAATCTGATAGGCCATTAATCAATGCAGAAATGCTGGGGCTAGTTTAAGGCACGTTTAAGGCATGTATTCAGGCAATTTCTGGGTCTTTTTGGTGAATGCCACTGGTTTGTGTTAGAATAATCGTAGTCTCTACTGTAACAGGAAACAAAAGTTAGCAACAAACTCCGTATTTCTACACAATCAAATATATTATCGCACAGTAGCCTCTCCAAGCTCACACACTAATGCTAAATTATAACTCCACACTTAATCCAAACTGCACTCGAACCACACTACCCTCAGGTCAGCAACAATCGAAAAAGAACTGGAACAAGCACTGCCGTTTGGAGTGCACTTACAAATGGAGTGGTGCGCGGACGCCGCCAATTAGCAATCAGTGGCGGCCCTATATAGGAAGTATGCGGGGAACATAAGGGTACTGTTTGATAAAGTGCCCGTCGACAAACGCATCAGAGGAACCTGTTGGTTTTGTTATATGTCTCGAGACATTATGCCTGAATAAATTCACCTTATTTTAACCCGCCTCCAGCCCGGATTTTGTTGCAGTGCTTGTTCCAGTTATTTTTTGATTCTTGCTGTTTCATCTTGGGAGCGTTGCACGCCTTATAGGACGGACTGATCTTCAAGTAGTGAGTATACTACCTACAAATACAAATGATTACTTTGTGTCAAGTGGCCAGTGTGTATGCAGGACATTTTGCAGTGTTTAAGGAGTAGGAGGATTACATAGGAGGATGGCAAGGGATTGCTGTGCATTGATAGGGGTATGCTTCATTCATTGGGCTAAAGCTATCACCTTTCTCTCACCCCTCCTCCATCCCCCGGTTGGATTCTGGATTACTACCTGCGCTCATATTTTACATCTTATAGTGCCACGCAATAGTCACTTACAGTTTTATCACATGGTCCATTCTGTCTATTTTTTGAGTCAATCAATTGCTATCAATGTTTATACCACATCTAGTGGAGTTCAGCAGCACCCCGTTGGTATTCGTTCCCATTTGCATAACTACCTTCAGGTCACACAGCTCAATACTCAATGCAGGGCCAGCTTTATGGCACTGCCATCGGTGTGAAAGCCCCTGGCATACAAAGGCACTGCACTCTTCTCTAGTCCAACTTTCATAATCGCAATTAAATTAACCACCACAACATTTAAACTGTGATTACCGGAGTTGGGCCAGGGGAGAATGTGTAGCCTCTGTAAGTGCCAGCATCTCCTCGTGCTACCACACGAAAACCGCACGTGATAGCAGGAGGAGATGCCGGTCCACGTGGTAGCAGGAGGAGATATCGGCTCCGGAGGCGGTACGAAACCCGGTGTGCACACAGTATGCACTGAGCTCCACCATACTCCCAGCTGACCCTGGATCAATGTAATATTTAAAGGGGTAGATGGCTTTAAGTAAAACGCTAATGTTATACATGAATGGTCTGACACACCTTCGAATAATGGCAATTACAAACTTAAGAGTAAAATTCTGATGAATCATGTCTTTTTAAAATTCAGATAACTGAAAGTACCTTCAAATATTTTTTGTTCCTGTGCATTGACATTGCATGCCTAGACCTATGTCATCACATAAAAATCCACTGAAACTGCTAAGATATGTATTTTTCTTTTAGCATGTTCCCAAAAACTGATATTTCAACTTTCATGAAAAGGATGACCTGATAGAAACCCACATTTATAAACTAAATTAAAATGTAGTGAATAATGAGAAGAAGTACAACTCATGACTTTCAGTGTTTTATAAATGTACTTTTGAAAATGGGCATGCTTCTGAACCCATGATTTACATTTAATATTATTTTTCCTTAATTTAAAACTCGTGGAGATTTTTTGTTTTAGAAAACAGAAAAGTTTTGGTAGCTGACTGCTCAAATTATAATCAATGTACTGTAAGCTTGCAGTTTGATTCATGTGGCACTCAGTATAAGTGTTAGCAGTATATATTTATTCATACATGTAATTATTAGAGTGTATATACCTTTTATTTTAATCCCCAAAGATAGCATTAAACTGTATAACTACACAGTTTGTTATGCAAATTGGAATCACAGTTTTCAAAAGTGAGACAAAATGTAAATTTACAGAAATCACAAGCTTTCAGGTAAATACTTTCCCTCCGGCTCAAAAATAATAATTTTTCAGCTATTATAGAAATGTAACCTTCTGAGTAGCATACTCACTGGGTCTTTTCAGAAAAAAGAGGTGTACATTAGAGGTGTAGCCATGCCATCTATGGCTATTAATCTGCGTTTCCTCCTGGCAGTAAGTCCTGGTACAAGCAGGCCTTGCCAGTAGTTGATATGGGGATTTCTCCCTCCTTGGCCTGGGCATGACCAATCATGAGAGAGACCTGGTGCCCTCCTCCTGGCCGTACTTAAGGGCAGTGCTGCCCCAAATTCAGTAGTTCCTCTACTTACTTGAGAGGCGCAGGTCATACAGCAGAGTGCCTGATTATTAAGCCTACTCTGGTCTTCCCCTCGGGGGAGTGTGAGTGTGTACCATACCTCTGCCCCTGATAGATGGGCAGGGAAGAGCTGGGATTGCTGCGGGTGCCCTTGGCCTGTAGTGAAGATCCAGGGACCATCCTTCAGTGAGTAGCTGTTACGCCGATGCTGCCCGCAGACCAGACTCATCCCCTGTGCTGAAGGGGGAGGTAGGAATACACGTACCCGCAGCAAAGGGAGCGTGTCCGGAGTGTGGAATTAAGCGTTGCCAGGCCAGATGTAAGTAACGTAGACAATACTTGCCGGTACCGGGTATAGAAGTAGAATAGTGATTGCCTTGCCGAGGTCAGGGAGCGGAGGGATGAGGAAGGTTGAAGTCCAAGCCGTGATCATGGGATGCCAGAGTATACATAGTCCAAGGAGAGCCGAAGTCGAGAGCCAAAGGGGTAGTCGTACGACCCGTGTCAAAACCTGTAGTAACCAAGAGTACACCAAACACTTCCATACAGAGACTGTCGAGCGATGAGTGAGGGCTCAGAGATGCTAGATAAGGCTGGGCTGACCAATCAGGGATGGGGGCGGGTCAGGAGGACTGCATGGAGCCTCTCTGGATAGGTGTGGCTGATACAACCCAGGTGAGCACTGGTAGCACTCTGATTACACCTGTGCTGTGTACGGGGGCGGAGCCTCACAGCAGGAGTGGAAGTAGAAGAGTGGATGCTGGGCGTGCGCTCTGTAAGCTGCGTGTGCATGAGACCAGCATTGGAGGACACACGTGTGCGCGCGGGACGGATGAGCTGACGGCCCGTGGAAGCAGGTAAGCGGAGGTTGCCCTGAGTCTCCCTGAGGGTAGTCTGTGTGTTGTGCGGACGGCGCTGAGAAATCAGAATCCTAACAGTAGCTGACAGTTGCTGTATTGGGCTGAACCCTGCCATGTACTTTGCTGCACAAAGAGAGACAATAAACTGTTCCTGTTATTATACTTCTGGCCTGGTGTGTGATCTTACTGGGGGGAGATGTAATCAGTTCTACCATGGGAAATCATCTTCAGTTCCTTGGAGCCTATGGCAGATGGAGGCGCTGCACTGCTAAAGATATGTGGGTAAGGTACCCCAGAAACCAGATCCTGTGTCCCAACTAGCATCAGCGGATGACTCAGCCCTCCTGTTTAACAGCAGGTATCATGCACCACATACGTAGTAATGACCAAATCTCATACCGGGTGGGTGAAACACCGTTACATGTGTATAAGTTGATGTAACTAATTTTAATATCGCCAATTTTATTTTTTTAGAAACACCTTGTGGTCATATCTAATAAACAATAAAGTGAATTTAGATGTGCCTATTTTAAAAATAATCACAAAGATTGTCAAGCTGCCCATTTTTTTTAAAGAAGCATTAAATGTCATTCTGCAAGGTCACTATATACTGCCATATTTGCACAATTATGGTGCAAGGTGCCAAACTTCTGGCAAATCTGTGATGAAATTGGCAGGATTGGTGCATTTCTGAGTAATGTGAACCTTTGCAAAAATAAAGAAAAAAATGCAATCATTTTACAAAGAAATTTTGAAAACATTTGCACATCTTTAGAAGGGCATCAATTAACATCAAGATTCAGTATTGCATTAATGCAAGAAAACAGCGTGTACACCACCAAATAGTTTTTCATGTGGTTATGGTATTTTAATCATAAACTATTTTCACATAATATTTACTCACATGGAAAGATTGAATATCAATTCATTTTTAATACAGTACATTTGAGTAAATTTTTAGAAGCATACTACTGGAGTGGATGTATGAAAATGTTACTGACTTTCACCTACTAGTTGAAATTTGCCTACCTGTGCTGTAAACGTCAACAGAAACTGCAGGTCTTCCTTTCACTCTTAATATGCCAAAGGATGTGTTGGATGCAAAGAAAGCTGAGATCCAAGATATAAGGTGAAAGATTACAACCATAAGGATG
Organism: Ascaphus truei; assembly: GCF_040206685.1. Taxonomy (NCBI): domain Eukaryota; kingdom Metazoa; phylum Chordata; class Amphibia; order Anura; family Ascaphidae; genus Ascaphus; species Ascaphus truei. The sequence continues at coordinate 264,651,226 of NC_134485.1, read as the reverse complement.
AAAACATATATAAAACCAAAAGTGTATTATTAATGTCAAAAACATCTCCAACGTTTGCAGCATACACAGACACATTTTTCAGGGCACGTGACATAAATGTCAACATGTGAACTTTGTAATGCTTATAAATATACAAATTAGACCAATTAACATAATTGATACAAACAGAGAATGCTATCACTTTTAGAAAAAAAACCCTTTAATAGGACAATATACCATGACTATATATCTTTTACATTAAAATAAAGTTAATATTGGTAGTGATCACTAAAAACGCTTATTACAACAAGAATTGTATTGGATAGTAGAACTTAGAGCTAAGTCATAGTATATTGAACAGTGTGTGCCACTACAGTGTCTTTTGCCTGGAACATACAGTGCACTGTATTCTACCCTGACCCAGACAAAAAATGTATGGCTGTATGCAGCGTATGTATGAGAAATGTCAGGGAGGAAAACTAGGTAACCTAGAAATACTTGCAATGCTAATCTACTTGCAGAGATGTCATCCCCTTAAAGCAGCAGACCAGGCTTTTTTTAAATTAAATTTTTCCATTTAAATGTGCATCACTACAATCCACACAATGATACGTAATTAGCTAAGTTGATGATCGGTCCATTCCCCTGTTATCGATGGTCGAAGATTCAGCTTGGGGGTCAGTTAATGGCTGTCAGTGCAGCAGAAGAAAACCAAAGATGCAGTAGGGAAGATCATGTGACCAGGCACTCACTAGATACAATTGGTGCACTGCTAGAGAGAGGGCAGGGCTCAAAAAGGAGTGTGCCATAGCCTGTTTCAGAAGAGGAAGGGGACTTTGTAAATGGTTGTTATAGAAACAAAAAATGCTTGCTACATTAAAATATATTCAAATGTAATTCAGAGTTGTATTTTTTTTTAATGCTATGCTGTAGTTTCTTATAGTACAGAACTGATTTATTTTAAAAAAAATACACATGTAGGATATTGCTTGGTCTGCAGCTTTAAAAGGCAAGCTGGAATTCTACTTTCTATATGTTAGATCAACTTCTACAGAGCAAACAAGCAATATCCAGCTACACAGCATCTCATGATTTAGGGAAAGCAGATACAGCTTTCCTCACTCCCTTACAGTGAAAACACCTGGTCAATGTGTGTGAAAAGTAAAACATTTTTGAAGTAGCCACATCGGAAGTTAATTAAAAATATGCTTCCTTGAGTCAAGTCATACCCCTCATCCTGCAACTGAAAAGAAAATAGAGAAGACATCTACTTTATGTACCAAGGCCATTTTGGAGCACAACCAGGGCATTTTCACCCTGCACCTACTGTATGTATCAATGCCTTTTGCTCCAGGTTTCCCCCATCCCATTTATCAACTTGCTCTTCAGCTCAGAGGGGAATGCCTTTAGAACAAGTGGTCTTGCAGTCTTTTCTCCCTTTAATATACAAGAACCTGACGAAGCTTACGAGCGAAACATGTTGTTCTGAGGAGGATTTTTGGACATTTTGTACCACCGCAGTTTCACCTGGACCGTTCGCCGCCAAACTTTTCGGACGCGGAAGTCAGGGTACAACGCCGATCGCGCCATACGGGAGAGCTGCCGTGAGTTCTGGGACATTTCCAATTGGACTTTTTACTTCTTTTATTCATTAAAGTTCTGTTTTTTACCTGGCTTACCCTGCCTGTGATTTACTAAAGAAGATTGTGCTCCACCTCTAAGGCTGGGATTATCTCTGAGTGTCTGCACTCACATATGGCCATGTGAGTGGTTTTTATATATCTATTTTATCTACTCCACCATTTATTGTCACTTGACAGTGTCATACACCTATTGCTGTTCTCCCCTCCTTCTCTCCTGAGATCTCCGTCAGGACCAGTGATCAATGAAGCAAGCCATAGGCTAAAGCCACCTTTGTTGCGATGTGTATACACTCACAAATGGCTGTGTGAGTGATTTTGTATTACTTCCTTCCATCCTATTTCCCTTCCCATCACCCATTCAATTTTTAGCATTTTAGGCTATTGTGTGACGTACATTTTGCTTTTTCTGTTTCTTTTCTGCCATTTCATGAAAGTGAGGGGAGCCTGGAAGGGAGGCAACAAAGAGTGAAAGAGCCACTTAGGGGTTAAAAGAGAGAGAGTGACACTTACTGTTGCCAAAACAGAGTGACACACAGAAGGGCAGAGAGACAGAAGCAGCCACAGTAAGACATACTGTAGGCAAAAGCAGTCCACGAAAGAGAAAGACACAGGCCTATCTCTGTTCTTCTAGACTACCAGTCTAGTGTTCGACAAATCACCCAAAAATCTACTCGCCCAACCAAAAAATCTACTCACCACCCAGTCCCGCCCCCAACCCCGCCCCTAGTCCCGCCCCCAACCCCGCTTTAAAATAAAATATATAAATAAAATACATTTAATAAATTCCTAGTCAGAACAACATTCGTTTTTGACAAATGTATTTATTGTATTACATTATACTACAATTATTCCTTGTTTCATGTGTGTGTGTAAATGTCGGATCTAGAATTAAAAGCCTGGTGTGAATGACTAGTTTCCTGAACCCCTTAACCAGTGTCTGGATGCCCCCGCTTCACAATATCTAAAGCAGCAATCCCACCTGGGATCTTACCTGATCCGCAGTCCCTCAATGTCCAGGTACGCTAATTCCCGCAATGTTATACATTGGGGAGGTGTTCCCTACCTGTCTTCTGGGTTAGGGGGGGGGGGTTCCGATGTCTTCCGTGTGAAGCTTGAGCCAGATCTGGAAGAAAGCAGTATAGGGTAGTTAAGATTTCGGTGTAGTATAGGGCAGTTAAGATATATAGGGTAAATAAGAGATCCAGATCCAGAGTGTGAGTGACTGAGAGAGAGTGTGGGGGAGAGAGAGAGAGTGTAGGGGAGAGAGAGTGTAGGGGAGAGAGAGAGTGTGGGGGGGAGAGAGAGAGTGGGGGAGAGAGAGAGAGAGTGTATGGGAGAGAGAGTGTGTGGGGGGGAGAGAGAGAGTGTGGGGGAGAGAGAGTGTGGGGGAGAGAGTGTGGGGGAGAGAGAGAGTGTGGGGGAGAGAGAGTGTGGGGGAGAGAGAGTGGGGGAGAGACAGTGTGGGGAGAGAGAGAGAGAGTGGGGAGAGAGAGAGTGTGGGGAGAGAGAGAGAGTGGGGAGAGAGAGAGTGGGGAGAGAGAGTGTGGGGAGAGAGAGTGTGGGGGAGAGAGGGAGAGAGTGTGGGGGGAGAGAGAGAGAGTGTGGGGGAGAGAGAGTGTGGGGGGGAGAGAGAGAGAGAGTGGGGGGGAGAGAGAGAGTGTGTGGGGGAGAGAAAGAGAGTGTGAGGGGGAGAGAGAGAGTGTGGGGGAGACAGAGGAGAGAAACGGTGGGTGACACACACAGAGGGTGGGTGATACACAGAGAGAGAGAGGTTGGGTGAGTGGTTTGCTGGGTGAGTGGGTGAGTGACTGACACTGACTGGGGGTGGGGGGGTGACTGACACTGACGGGGAAGGGGGGTGACTGACACTGACTGGGGGTGGGGGGTGACTGACACTGACTGGGGGTGGGGGGTGACTGACACTGACTGGGGGTGGGGGGGTGACTGACACTGACTGGGGGTGGGGGGGTGACTGACACTGACTGGGGGTGGGGGGTGACTGACACTGACTGGGGGTGGGGGGGTGACTGACACTGACTGGGGGTGGGGGGGTGACTGACACTGACTGGGGGTGGGGGGTGACTGACACTGACTGGGGGTGGGGGTGACTGACACTGACTGGGGGTGGGGGGGTGACTGACACTGAATGGGGTTGGGGGGGTGACTGACACTGACTGGGGGTGGGGGTGACTGACACTGACTGGGGGTGGGGGGTGACTGACACTGACTGGGGGTGGGGGAGACTGACACTGACTGTGGGTGGGGGGGTGACTGACACTGACTGGGGGTGGGTGAGTGACTGACACTGACTGGGGGTGGGGGGGTGACTGACACTGACTGGGGGTGGGGGCTGACTGACACTGACTGGGGGGTGACTGACTGGGGGGGGGGTTACTGACTGGGGGTGTGGTTACTGACTGGGGGGGTACCTCTGGTGTCACACACATACACATACTCCCATACACACATACATTCATTCACACACACACACACACACACACACACACGAGGAAAGGCCGCGACCAGCACCACGCTCCTCCCCCACCCACCCGCGCCCATCTCCCGCTCGTGTGGGGGGCATGCCGACATCCCCCCCCCAATCAGCAGGGTGGGTGGGAGGCACGTGGAGAGGTATCCCCCACTGGGCACCCCAGGTGACAGTCAGCCCAGCCATGGCCGCCACTGCCCTGCTCCCCTCCTCCCCTCGCCGGCATGTCACAGTGCACGGCCAAGCTGCAGGCTGCTTCTTCCCCCCCAGCCCGCGACAGCATGAAGCTCGTGGGGGGAAGCCAACCGGACTGCAGCAGCGGGGATCTCCAGCCCCGGACATCGATCGGTGGATCGAGGGGAAGGGGACAGGTGGAGGGGAAGGGGACAGGAGCAGGAGGAGGGGAAGGGGACAGGAGCAGGGGACAGGAGCAGGGGAAGGGGACGGGACAGGAGCAGGGGACAGGAGGAGGGGAAGGGGATAGGAGGAGGGGAAGGGGACAGGAGGAGGGGACAGGGGACAGGAGGAGGGGAAGGGGACAGGAGAGCTGCCACGGTGGGGAGTAGGGAGCCATGTGGGGACCAGGGGGCTTGCAGGGTAGGAGCAGAGGGGCCGCAGCATGGAGAGTACTTACCCTCCAACAGATCTCCAGGCAGAAAGAATGGCCGCTCGTTGGGGGCGGGCTCATATAGAGCCTGGCCGCGCGCCCACAAAGCCTGGGAGTGCGCGCCAATCAACGGTCAGGTAGGGGAGTTGTTTTTTTTTTTTTTTAGCGCGAGCAGGGAAATTTCAGCGCGAACGGGGGAATTTTAAAAAAAACACACGTGCTGCTTGGGCCAATATTTACACACCCGGGGGTTAAATCCACCCACCCCGGGCGAGTAAATGTATAGGATTGTCGAACACTGTATATATATATATATATATAATATATATATATATTTTTGAAAATCTTGGATGTGAGTGTCTGGAGACCATTTGATTGGTCCGTCAGTCCGCCCACCCTCCCACGGCTCTCATTTGCCAGTGTGTCTGCCCCCCCCCCTGTGTCCCGCCCCCCCCACGGATCTCATTGGCCCCCCAGAGCACGCTCTCTCCTGCTCTCTCCTCCACAGGCCGCTCCCTTCCCCCGGCTCTCACCCTTCCCCGGCTCTCACCTCCCCCCGGCTCCCACCCTTCCCCGGCTCTCACCTCCCACAGGCCGCTCCCTTCCCCCGCTCTCACCCTTGCTCTGGCTCTCACCCTCCCCCCGGCTCTCACCTCCCACAGGCCGCTCCCTTCCCCAGCTCTCACCTCCCACAGGCCGCTCCCTTTCCCGGCTCTCACCTCCCACAGGCCGCTCCCTTCCCCGGGCTCACCCTCAACCCGGCTCTAACCCTTCCCTGGCGCTTTCCCTCCCACACACCGCTCCCACTCCAAATCCCCCCCCCCCCACACAGAGTACGCTCTCTGTGGCTCACACTTCACAGGCCGCTCCCCAAGCTCCCCATACCTGAGAGCGCTCCTCCGGCTCTCTCTGCCTCTCCTGTGAATGGCATGTTCAACGGCGGGGCACAGCACCTCCTCACCGGAGCATCTCAGCCTCGCCAGGGGTTCATGGACACCGCTGAGGAGCCCGAGGTGGAGGAGGCGGGCGGACGGTACCCAGAGGAAGAGGAGAAGCGCGGCCGGGTGCAAGGTGAGGAAACGCAGGGGAATGGGTTCTTTCATGCGTCCCTGATGCCCCCCCTCTCTGCCCTTTGCCCCTCCTCCCTGCCCTTTGCCCCTCCTCCCTGCCCTTTGCCCCTCTTCCCTGCCCTTTGCCCCTCCTCCCTGCTCTTTGCCCCTCTTCCCTGCCCTTTGCCCCTCCTCCCTGCCCTTTGCCCCTCCTCCCTGCCCTTTGCCCCTCCTCCCTGCCCTTTTCCCCCCTCCCTGCCCTTTTCCCCCTCTCCCTGCCCTTTTCCCCCTCTCCCTGCCCTTTGCCCCCCTCCCTGTCTTTTCCCCCCCTCCCTGCCCATTGCCCCCCTCCCTGCCCTTTGACCCCCCCTCCCTGCCCTTTTACCCCCCCTCCCTGCCCTTTGCCTCCCCTCCCTGCCCATTGCCCCCCCTCCCTGCCCATTGCCACCCTGCCCTTTGCCCCCTGCCCTTTGCCCCCCTGCCCTTTGCCCCCCGACCCCTTACCCTGCGCCCCCCCCACACCCTGCCCTTGCCCCCCCACCCTGCCCTTGCCCCCCCACCCCCTACCCTGCCCTTGCCCCCCCACCCTGCCCTTGCCCCCCACCCCCTACCCTGCCCTTTGACCCCCCCACCCCCTACCCTGCCCTTTTTCCCCCCCAAACCCTACCCTGCCCTTTGTCCCCCCCACCCCCTACCCTGCCCTTTGTCCCCCCCACCCCCTACCCTGCCCTGCCCTTTGTCCCCCTCTACCCTGCCCTTTGCTCCCCCCCTCTCTGCCCATTGCCCCCCTGCCCTTTGCCCCCCCACCCCCTGCCCCCCCCACTCCCTGCCTTTTGCCCCCCCACCCCTTACCCTGCCCTTTGCCCCCCCACCCCCTGCCCTTGCCCCACCCCCACCCCCTGCCCTTGCCCCCCCACCCCCTACCCCCTGCCCTTGCCCCCCCACCCCCTACCCTGCCCTTTGACCCCCCCACCCCCTACCCTGCCCTTTGTCCCCCCCCACCCCCTACCCTGCCCTTTGTCTCCCCCCACCCCCTACCCTGCCCTTTGTCCCCCCCCACCCCCTACCCTGCCCTTTGTCCCCCCCCACCCCCTACCTTGCCCTTTGCTCCCCCTGCCCTTTGCCCCCCCCCCTGCAACGCCGGGTGTATCAGCTAGTATATATATATATATATATATATATATATATATTTATATATATATTTATATATATATATATATATAATCATAGTTACCAGTCTGTGAACTAATAAAGGAGAAAGCATACAGCAAGGGGTAGTCCAAAAAAAGATGTATTCAAAACATACTGTTACACAAATGCCAACGTTTCAGTCCCACAGGGAGACCTTCCTCTGGGCCGTGCAACCACCAACTGTGAGTGACCCACCTTTATACCCCACCCTAAGTGCACATAAATCTCATACAACCAATCACCAGCACCCAATACATGCAATAATGCACCTCACCTGGCGATCTCCAGCTCCAACCAATGTGTTGCAATTAATGTATCTAGGGCACTCCCCCAACACAGGGGATTCAATGAACTACTCAGAACGGGCCGTTCTGACGTCATCATCTAGCGACCCATGCTGTCAGGCGCAATGCAGGCCCCACTGCGCATGTATGCCCACTTGCTCGTCGTTCTCCAGGATGCGCCAATTGCTGCATATACTCGTGAGAGAGGCTATGATGCTGAAGACATCCGCTGCGCGTTGCAGAAAGTTGCACTGATTGACAGGAGTGTTTTATTGACACCAGCACCCCTAAACAGGTCATTGACCGAATGAACATCATTAGTACGTTCAGTACTGTGTCTAATGGGATCAAGCGTAGCATACGCAGCAATTGGTGCATCCTGGAGAACGACGAGCGAGTGGGCATACATGCCAAGGAACCTCCATTGTTCTGCTTTCGACGTGGGCCCAACATAGGGGATATGGTCACTGGCTCAGATCCTGTAGACAAATACGCTACTTCAAAAACCTGGCTGGCTAAGAAACCCGGGTCTTATCGCTGCCACGGGTGCACAAACTGCCAGTTTATGCAGCTGGGATCGAGTTAAAACTATCCACACACTGGCAGGTCCATTAAACTCAAACAAGCGCTAAACTGTGAATCCAAATTCGTTATCTATTACATCAAATGCCCGTGCGGACTCTTGTACGTTGGCAAGACCATACGAATGCTTAAAGAAAGAATGGCGATGCATCGGACGACAATCAGAAAAGCTATAGCGAGTGGGCCTGATGACATGGACCTAAAATGCCTTCCGGTCGCCAGACATTTCAAAGAAGCGAGACATTCCCTGGCAACACTCAGGTGTATGCCTATTCTGCAGGTCCCGATACCTTCACGGGGAGGAGACAGGGGCAAAACCTTGCTACAACAAGAGGCCAGACTTTTCTTTGAACTACGAACGGTGGCTCCCGGTGGCCTCATTGAAGAGTTGAAATTGGGGTGCTTTCTGTGACATTGTTGCGCGGTCTACCTTCATTGCATGTGCATGTTGTGTTTTGTTTAACATCATATTTGACTACCAGTGATCCCATGTATTTTCCATAGCTGCACTTTATTTGCACACCTCTATGTTCACTGTTGTTTTTGTGTTTATGTCCCAGCAACTATGCATTTCCACACCTGGTTATAATTTATTTTACGTTTTTATTATGTATTTGAGATCTCCTGTCTTCAGCTTAAACTGCCTGTAATTGTTCCTATATCCTTTTTTGCCTCACGTCTCCTGACCCTGCATGCTTGCGCAATGCTGTCCCCAGTGGCCAATCAGTGCTAATGCGCATGTGCAATGCTACCAGCTGGCGTCCATGGTTGCCAGGGCATTCGTTGATGCTCATTGCGGCTGGTGACAGCTCGCAGTGGAATCTGCCCTATTGGCTGCTCGGCTCGCAGCAGCCTTGTTCGCGCGTGCGCAGTGGGGCCTGCATTGCGCCTGACAGCATGGGTCGCTAGATGATGACGTCAGAACGGCCCGTTCTGAGTAGTTCATTGAATCCCCTGTGTTGGGGGAGTGCCCTAGATACATTAATTGCAGCACATTGGTTGGAGCTGGAGATCGCCAGGTGAGGTTCATTATTGCATGGATTGGGTGCTGGTGATTGGTTGTATGTGATTTATGTGCACTTAGGGTAGGGTATATAGGTGGGTCACTCACAGTTGGTGGTTGCACGGCCCTGAGGAAGGTCTCCCTGTGGGACCGAAATGTTGGCATTTGTGTAACAGTATGTTTTGAATACATCTTTTTTTGAACTACCCCTTGCTGTATGCTGTCTCCTTTATTAGTTCACGGACTGGTAACTATGCTGTTTATTTCTATGGGACTAGCATCTGCCTATGCTTTGTATTAGTGTGCTGACTGGCTCTAATATATATATATATATATATATATTTTTTTTTTTTTTTCAAAAACGAATAGACAATACCGTTCTGTGGCTAACAACATGCTTTTATTTGTGCTAGCTTTCGAGATACACTGATCTCTTCTTCTGGCGATGTTACAATGAAAACAGTGCATCCTGGAATGTTTCTGTGACTGAAGCCTATCCCTCCCCTTTTTGCAGTATGCGATTTATGACTTAAGGTGTTAAATGTTCTCTGAAACACACATATATAATTTTAATTCTTGTTGATATGGGATGTTTGAGCCATTAACATGAACAGCAGCAACTCTCAAGGGAAGTTTTTTGTGTTATTTCACAATCACTGGTTTAACCCTTTATACACCTTTGTTAATATTTTTTATTGCCGGTAAATGCAATGTATTTTTTCAAAATCACTCATTTTTCTTTCACTTCACTTTTGATTATTGAGCGCACTACAATTGTATTTTTCCCTTCTAAAGTGGAGCCATTAAAAGACTGTGATGCTGTACATTCTATATGCTAGCCACCGTTATACATTGTACAGCAACCAAAATTCCATTGACATGATTTATATTTATCAAATGGAAATATTACTGTATGCTCATTTGCATGTCTTAGATAGGTCTGCAACCCCGCCTTTCACCATTATCGCCCAGCATTTCCACTGCAGCAAGGGATTCTGGGAAATGACATGCAAATGAGCACAGGGCCACCTTTTGCATCAAAACCATTCAACATGGTTCACACACATTATTTATATATATATATATATATATATATATATATATATATATATATATATATATATATATATATATATATATATATATATATATATATATATATATTCTGTCCTTTAAACCCTTCTATCACTGTCTCAAAGGCAGAAAGGTGGCAAAAGGTGTTCAGAAAGATGTATAGTGCCAGATGGGCTTCCAGGTTCAACCATGCTATGAAAGCTACAGTATGAAAAAACCTGGGAAATGTCAATGCAAAATTGGCGCAGAGCATAAAGACAAAGCAACAGATAGTAAATATGGTCATAAAATTAGCAGAAGTTGAAAACTGCTGTATTATGAATTTCTTCAGGACGAATCCAAATATAAATTGGTCATTGAATGATTAAAAAGGCCTTCTTTACACATCTTCTACTGTATACATTCTGGGTGTTTCTGTAAATAAGTTTTCATGAGGAATAAGAAAACAAAGCCAACAGCAAACTGTGCAATAATTTGATTTCAAATCACCCCTACTTGATTTTCTTTATACTGAATTGGAACTAATACCAATAGCAGTGCTAGTGTTTATGGTGTATTTTGGGAAATCAATGTGGCTGCAACCCAGGCTTCACTCAGATTTGCCAAAAGGGAGCTTCTCCAGTGACCAATTTTGGTTTTGCTTTATTTTATCAAAGCATAAAAAGGTAAGTACTGCATGTCATAACTGTGGAGTCCCCATGAGCTAGAAATTATTATTTCATATTCTGCAGCATAATACAATGTGGGAAGCGTGACAATAGCATAGCTTTATTTTACATCCAGCATTGATAAAGATAATGCAGAATATCACTTTATTATTACACAATATACAGTAGCACAAAGTTTCCATATGATTCCATGGCAGAAGTAACACAGAATACCACTGACTATCCCACCATCTGTATAAGGTAAATTAAGAGAAATAGAAAATAAGCTTACAATCTGAAAAAAAGTGAGGATTGGAGACACAAAGTATAGTGTGATTGTTTGGGGAGGAATTTGCTGAGCATGGGTTTAGCTATTAACTTTGGGCTTCTGAGTACTTACAGTAGATCTAAGATAGTAAAAAAAAGATGGCAGGTAATATTGGACATGCCTCCCTGAAAAAGTGTGTTTTAAGAAAATATTTAAATGTACAGTATGTATGATAGAGGAGAGTCGGATCGTGCATGGTTGAGTATTTCAGATTTGGTGTACCTCATGAAAGCAGTCTTGGAGGTGGGAGGGAGTGGAAGTAATGAGGAGGTGGACAGTTGTAGATCATGAGACAAAAATAGTTTGCGTGTTGGAGAGAAGTTCAAACTTTGGTTAAAAAAAATGTAGACAGGAGCCGTGTTATGTATATCGCTGAGGACAAGTGTCTTGAATTTAACTATGTAGGGTAAATACACCCACCAACGACATTTAGAATGGACTGTAGAGGGGAAAGATGAGATAAGGTGGGAGCACCTAGCAGGTTTCAATAGTTCATTTGGGATAAAATGAGTGATTTAATAATAATGTGGGTAAAATGTTCAGTGAGAATAGAGCCTAGCAATATTATGGTAGTGTAGTTAAATTATAGGACTTAGTGAGGCTCTTAATATGCAGGATAAAGGAGAGGGAGAAGTTAAAATTGACACCTAGACATCTAGCAAAGGGAATTCAGATTGTAGTGGAGTCTTATTTCTAGTCAGAAATCCGCAACAGGTGTGTAGTTAGAAATGGGGAAATGGATGTTCTTATTGTTTACATGTTAAGTTTGAGATAGTGATAGGACATACTGTGCATGAAGAGAAAGCAGAAGACATTTAGTGACAAGATTGGAAAGAAGGGGAGAGGTCAGGAGAGGAGAGGTAGATTTAGGTATCATTCATCACCCATCATTTGTGCATAGATGTGGTCATGAAAACAAAATTACAGTATTCATTTAACAAGAGAACAGGTATCAGTGGAGAAGAGGTCCTAAAACAGAGACCTGGAGATACACAAACTGTAAGTTGGAGTAAAGAAGGGGTTCTCTATCAAATGAGACAACGAGGAAACAGTATGATAGACAACAAATAAACCAGAATATGACAGTGTCATGCAGGCCAATGGAATGAAGGGTGTGCAGAAAAATGGGAATAGTTAACGGTAAAATAGGTAAAGCGCGGTTCAGCTCTGAGGGACTCACCTAGTTTCCATTATTCTAAAAACAGAAATGTCAAAAATAGGGTGATTGCTGCTTTAATTATTCTACAAAAGACAAAAAATCCCCAATGATACATCCAAAATGACAAATTATTAAGTTCACTATTTAACATAATAATTTGTCATGTTGGATATAGCATTGGAGGCTTTTTTTTTTGGTCTTTTGTCGTACACATTTTATTAGGTTACTACCTAGTAGCACTCCTATTGATATAAATATATACTGTATTTACAGTATAATGTAGTGGGTTTGCTTGCATGACTGTATGTGTGGCTTTAATTTAATTTTAACTTATCTAAACAGAGAGCAAAGGAGAGAAATAACAGTTGGAGAAATAAAAACAGAAACGTCTAATGGAAAAGACTGTAGGTCAATGTCATGCCCACATGAATTAGTCAGACACTAGAATAATCTACAGGAACCATTAAATAACTTTGATTGTTTTCTTGGTTACGGTGTTTAGAGATAGTTTTGTTATTATTGATAATTGTTTTCCATCAAAATAACTAAACAAAAAGATTCTGTTAATCCAGACTCAAAGTGATAGAGTATGATGAATATTTCATGCATTTAGAATCAGATTCTTTTTATAAATCAGTTTTCGAATTAATTGATGCTGATTGAGGCTGACATGGCTGTAAAATTGCTGTCAACTGATATAAATGATTTTTAATCATATGTCGTAATGGAGAACAACAATTCATTGTGTATGGACAGTAACATAGTCAGAAATGAAGGGATATCATGGACTAAGGAATCTGTAATGGAACCATTATGAATCAGGGATGGCTATAAATGAGTCAGTGATTCAGACCATATACTATATATTATCAGGAGAAAAGTTTTTATCTTACACGGGAATTGTTTCTCAATGAACATGTTTTCAAAAAAGTAAAGCATGCTTGGTGTTGCCTTGCAACTTTGGATGTTTTTGCACATTTCATTTAAAGGTAATATGTTCGCACTAAGAGTTTGATGTAATAAAGTGATACATTGGAAAAATGTGATCAAAGGAAGTTATTGATGTAACTCAACGATATGTACTAGAAATCACAAATACACAAGATTTTTCTTATTGTGCCTTTTCTGCTTTTGTAGCATATATTCTGAAATAAATATAATAATATTAATATACACTAGCATACTAAATGAAGAACATCCTCTCAAGTTAAGATGATACATCTAATCGTTGCCAGGTGCTTGTTTGTGTCTAATAAAAGAAAAAAACTGGAGTAAAATCTGTTCTTTATTTTAGTGGCATAAATAACTTGATAAATGTAAAAAAATAACTAAAGTGATCATAGTAAATTACTTTTATGAATCTGAAAGTGGAAGTAGTTTCATTAAGTTACACCTTCATACGATTACTCTACATAAACAGACAAGTTTACACCATACTGAGAGCTGAGTTTACAGTGATTGTAACATTATTTAATCGGAAATAAAACCATCATTCAAAACACAAAACATTTAGTTAGATCTATATGCAAGGTGGTTATGGATATTGTTGCATATAAGTGTAGCCATGCCATCTATGGCTACTAACCTGCCCTACACCTGGCAGTAAGTCCTGGTACAATCAGGCTGCCAGTAGTCAATATGGGTTTTCCCCACTCACTGGAACTGCACTTCAGTGACAGTGGGAGGCAGTGACATCCAGCCTGGGCATGTCCAATCATGGAACAAACCTTGTGCCCTCCTCCTAGCTGTACTTAAGGGCAGTGCCATCCTAAATTTAGCAGGGCTTGTAACTACTTGAGAGGGGCAGGTCTCATAGCCAAGAGCCTGATTATTGGGCCTTTTCTTATCCTCTTCCCCTCGGGGAAGAGTGAGTGTGTACCATACCTCTGCCCCTGATAGAGGGGCAGGGAAGAGTTGGGACTGCTGTGGGTGCCCTTGGCCTGTAGTGAAGGTCCAGAGACAATCCTTCAGTGAGTAGCTGACAGTTTCTGTATTGGGCAGAACCCTGCCATGTATTGTGCTGCACAGAGAGAGACAATAAAAAATTCCTATATTATACCTCCGGCCTGGTGATCTTACGGGGTGGGAGGGGTAATCGGTTCTACCGTTGGAGATCATCTTCAGTTCCCTGCAGCCTACAGCAGATGGAGGCGCTGCACTGCTAAAGATGTGGGTAATGTACCCCAGAAACCTGATCCTGTGTCCCCACTACCATCGGCAGACAACTGTTTACCAGCAGGTATCATGCACTACAGACGTAGTAATAGCCAAATCTCCTACTGGGTGGGGGAAACACCACTGCATAAGCTTTTGACCTTATACTAGAGATGTCAAGATTCTCTTGACAGCTCATGTAGCTCATGATAAACTCATGTAAGTTGAATAAATGACATCAAAGACTTTATATTAGAAATGTGTATGCCACTGCCTGAAGCTTTTCAAGTTGTACAGTATGTTCAGTATGTACAGATTTAGCCAGATTAACTGCTCATGCTGCTGGGTAAGATGCTGAATCCTCACCCGGCATCCCCCGGCAGCAGAAAATGTCTCTGTGTAAGGTCCTGTTCAGAAAAACATATCTCCCACAGCAGTCGCTGCTTTTGCGGGCCAGTGCAGGTTTTTTTTGTGCCACTGCTCCAGGAACAGTAAGTAGGCTAATATCTGTTTGTTAAGCTAGAGCAAGGGTTATTTCTCTCGCACTGCTGTATTATGGTGGGATTTTTTGTGATATTCTTTATTAACACTGACATTGAAAGAGAATGTAACCCTTTCAGTGCTGATAGGGGTGTGGATCACCAAAAAGGATAAAACACAACAAAAAGGAAAGTGCTGAAAGCACTACTGCTTACAAACAATATGTGTGGTGACCACTAGTAACTAAATATAATCAAAAAGTGTACAGAGTACTTACACATATAAGGCTGCCTGCTAAAAACTGACCGAACAAGATCATGGAAACATGCTGTACATATACTGTAACAAATACAAACCGACGCCTCATAAAAGTCCAATAAATGCAAATATAAGGTAATATGAAAACCTTATTACAGAAGTCCAATTTGGAACATCCGGAGCCACTTGAATAATCCACGAAGAAGTTTCCTCAGGACATGTGGAATTAAACACAAGGGACAATAATAATGTGCACTGCTGCATAAAAACATAACAACAAAGACGGGACAAGACTAACACACTAACAAACAATGAACAATCAAAATACTACTGAAATAAACAGTTGAGCTAATTTATTAAAATATATAAGAGACAATGTCTGTCTAAAAATACGAGTTGCGTTGCGCTGATTGTCCGGTTTACAAATATCTGAATCCTACTCACAACAAGATAGGAGTTAAATATGTAGACACATCCAAACAGTAGCAGATGACTCCCATTGGCCCCTCTGCTGCACAGGAACGTCTGTGAAGGCAATCTGATGCCGTTGGTGTGCTCCGTGTACCAAGCTCAAGTGCAGGAGCAGACATTGGGACGCAGGAGCATAATTTCACTGAAAGCATCTGGGCTGTTTTCACAGTGCCATAAAGGCTGCACGCACCTATCACGATCAGCTGTAACCTCTGACCCTACGCGTTACATGACTGCTCATGTCCTTAGGGCTATATCTAAGCTGTGATTGTTACATCACTGACTGTACCCTTCACATCATGTTCTGCAATCTCCCCTTGAAAGCAAGCAAAAATGTATGGTATTCAATGAACGTTACATGGAATAACAGACTGACACCCTGTGACATTCAGTATACATCGAGATGGGCAAATGTTTTACCAAAGTTCTAATCCACTGCAAAAATAGCATCTATTTGCAAGTTTGACTTTTTCAAAAAGTTCTGTGTTTGAAACAAGTTGCATATATATACAGTTGTATTGTATTGTATGTCTTTATTTATATAGCGCCATAAATGTACATAGCGCTTCACAGTAGTAATACATATCATATAAATAACAAATAATATAAATAACATCATGGGAATAAGTGCTTCAGACATACTGTAAAAGTAACATTAAGGAAGGAGTCCCTGCTCCGAGGAGCTTACAATCTAATTGGTAGGTAGGGGGAACGTACAGAGACAGTAGGAGGGAATTCTAGTAAGTGCGTCTGCAGGGGGCCAAGCTTTATGTATCATGTGTCCATGATTATCCAGTGCTATTCATATGCTTCTTTAAGCAGATGTGTCTTAAGGTGGGTCTTAAAGGTGGATAGCGAGGGGGCTAGTCGGGTATTGAGGGGAAGGGCATTCCAGAGGTGTGGGGCAGAAAGTGAGAAAGGTTTAAGGCGGGAGAGAGCTTTAGATACAAAGGGGGTAGAAAGAAAACATCCTTGAGAAGAACGCAAGAGTCGGGATGGTGCATAGCGAGAAATTAGGGCTGAGATGTAAGGAGGGGCAGAAGAATGTAAAGCTTTAAAAGTGAGCAGGAGAATTGAGTGTGAGATACGTGATTTAATTGGAAGCCAGGAGAGGGATTTCAGGAGGGGAGACGCTGAGACAGATTTAGGAAAGAGTAGAGTGATTCTGGCAGCAGTGTTTAGGATAGATTGTAGGGGAGACAGGTGAGAGGTAGGAAGGCCGGACAGCAGGAGGTTGCAGTAATCGAGACGTGAGAGAATGAGGGCCTGAGTCAGAGTTTTAGCAGTTGAGTAACAGAGGAAAGGGCTTATCTTTGTGATATTGCGGAGGAAAAGCGACAAGTTTTAGAAATGTTTTGAATATTTTCACAGTTGTGTGAAAAAGAAAGTACATCCTCTTTGAATTCTATGGTTTTACATACAGTGGCTGCCGCCCTTATCCTAATGCGGCTGGATCCGCGGCGCTCTGATAATCTCGGTCAAATGCTTTTTTTTTGTCCGGAGTGAATTGCGTTATTTTAGTGCTCGTGATATTAGCATTTTATTCTCGCTGTCTGCAATACTGCAATACCATCTAAAAACTCAGGGGGGCGTTCGCGAGCTGTTGTCTTCGAAGTCTAATATTTTAGCAGTTCAACCTACTGTGCGTCAGTACACAGTCTGTGTGCGCGCGCGCTGTAATGGTAAATTTGCATATTTATACATGCATGTGCAGTGCTGTACTGTATGTCTCATTTGAAAATTGTTGAAACGCATAGGCGTGTGGCGTGTGCTGTAACAGTGTCACATTTCGGCATATACAGTACAGCGCTCTCCCCTCGCTCGACCCCGCGCACACACAGGATAATTTACTGCACTGCAGGGTATTTCAACTTCTTGAAGACACAATAAGGCGAGCGCAAGCCAGAAAAACAGAAACAGAAACAGCAAAATGTAAGTCACACAATAGCCTAAAATGCTAAAAATTGAATGGGTGATGGGAGGGGAAATAGGATGGAAGGAAGTAATACAAAATCACTCACACGGCCATTTGTGAGTGTAGACAAATCACAACAAAGGTGGCTTTAGCCTATGGCTTGCTTCATTGATTACTGGTCCTGACGGAGATCTCAGGAGAGAAGGAGGGGAGAACAGCAATAGGTGTATGACACTGTTAAGTGACAATAAATGGTGGGGTGGATAAAATAGATATATAAAAACCACTCACATGGCCATATGTGAGTGCAGACACTCAGAGATAATCCCAGCCTTAGAGGTGGAGCACAATCTTCTTTAATAAATCACAGGCAGGGTAAGCCAGGTAAAAAACAGAACTTTAATGAATAAAAGAAGTAAAAAGTCCAATTGGAAATGTCCCAGAACTCACAGCAGCTCTCCTGTATGGCGCGATCGGCGTTGTACCCTGACTTCCGCGTCCGAAAAGTCTGGCGGCGAACGGTCCAGGTGAAACTGCGGTGGTACAAAATGTCCAAAAATCCTCCTCAGAACAACATGTTTCGCTCGTAAGCTTCGTCAGGTTCTGGAGGAGGGGTCTCTGTGTCTTCCTTATATGATGGATTTGATCACAAATCAATCTGCTGCAGCTGGTATGGCGTGGGGTCCTTGTGTAGTAGCTCCCACTGAGGTAAAGCTGTCCAAATATGTGCCTGTAAAAATCTGCATAACCCGGCTCTTAGGTGACTCAAATGTAGTTAAGGGGGGTTCACAAAGGGAAGGAGTATCTTCAGTAAAGTTAGGCTAACATAATCATACAACATGATGATGATAAAGAGTATTAAAACAGTTCCTACGGTGCGGGGTCCTTCGCGCCATAGATAAAGCATTAAAATAGCTGCCCTGATGGGTGCCTGTCTCAGTAACCCTAAGGGGAGAATAGTTGTCCAGGTATATGCCTGTTAAAATTTCAATAAATCAGTACCTACATGGTACAAGGTGGTCAGAGAGAAAAAAAGGCATAAAATGCCTCAATTGAAATTAGGCAAATAAACGTATAAGTCTAAGCAGTCTTTAAACAATAGATAGAGCATTAAAATAGCTGCCCTGATGAGTGCCTGTCTCAGTAGCCCTAAGGGGAGAATAGTTGTCCAGGTATATGCCTGTTAAACTATCAATAACTCAGTACCTACATGGTACAAGGTGGTCAGGGAGGGTTCATAAAGGCATAAAATGCCTCAGTTGAAATTAGGCAAATAAACTATTAAATCATAGCAGAACTAAGCAGTCTTTAAACAATTATTGTGGCACAGGGTCCTTGATGCCACAGATAGAACTGTGAAACGGCTGCCCTAATGAGTGCCAGTCTCAAACATAGCTAGACATCTGATGTTACACAGAGAAGGTTTTGCATATGCACCATATTACTAATAAAAATTAGGACAAATACATAAATAAAAACATACAATTATTGACAGATAATCAAACACTCAAATGCTTAAAGAAAAACATACCTAACTAAATAATAAATGGCTTAATACCTCCATGTGTGATATAGATGTAGCCAGGTCCCCCCTCGCGCACTCACCCCCTCCTTCCCCGTTGCGAGCGCGCGGTGTGGATGTGCGGCCGGTTGCCGTGACGCGATCGGGCGGTTACTATGGTGCGGTCGGGCGGTTGCCGGGGACGCGATCGGGCCGGTTGCCGAGGCCGCGATCGCGTTACTGGGGTCCCAGGCGGCCGGTGAGCAGGGCGCCGCCATGTTAGGGCTGTTGCGCATGCGCAGTGGCAGAGCACAGCGCGGGAGGCCCCAGATAGCTCGTGCATGCGCGAGATGAGTCTGCCAGCCCCCAGGGTGCATAGGGGCAGAGACACCTGACGCCAGGGAGCCAATAGGGCTGAGGGATTTGCCTGGGAATAGATAGATATATTTCGCGGGGTTTTGCAGCCACGCAGGCAGTCAGGATCCGGACCAGCTAGGGGTAAGAGGTGGATGCAGGGGTCAGTGACCCTCTGCATTAGGCCAGCAGACCCCAAGGTCCCAGTTAGGTCCTGAGCCACCTAGTAGTTTGTGGAGCTTAGGGACAGGCCCTAGATAGGGACACTGCCCCATTAATTGGTTGCTTAGTCAGGGACACAGTGCTGAATCCGTGCGGCCCTGCAAGGTGGGTTCTGGGCTCAGAACACCACCTACAACCCTGGGACTAAGGTGATATTATCCGCGCTGGAATTCACCCAACGCGGTGTGGAGGACAACGTCGGATCGGGCGGATCTCCAGTGATATCGCGGTACCCATGGCTGGAGCCCGGGCAGGTAACCTGCAACTCACGTGCATCAACCAGGCCTATCACCAGACATAGTGGCTGCACAGTCACACATACACATGCACAGTGGTATTTGACTTTGGGGGTGCGAGACATTTGGGTGGGGGTTACTGGACACGGGGTGGGATCACTCTGTGGGAGGTTAGCGTCCGCCGTGACGCCTAGAGTGGTTAGCGTCCACCGTGGCGCAGAGTGGGTAGCGTCCGCCGTGGCGCAGAGTGGTTAGCGTCCGCCGTGGCGCATAGTGGTTAGCGTCCTGTGTGACGCCACATGTGGCTCCTCTAGAGAGGAGTCATGGTTATGTGATGTGTGATGATATATGTTTTACTATGCAGTAAAGCCAGTCCTGTTTTATATTTGCTCGCTTTGTGTGGTTGTTTCCTGTGAGGGTCTCCTCCCACTCCGTTGGGATCCCTCCCAGGTGGAGGCGTTGCACCCAGAGATGTATAACATGCATGTACCCCAGGTTCCCCAAGCGGAGGCTTAGGCTCCTGAGAGCCACACAGGTTGCACAGCAGGTAGTAGCGGTTGTATTCATAGGGAATACCCGTTACATTTGGAGGCGCTGCTGAGAGAGTCCTGGGGTGCCCCACTTTGTAGTTACCGTTACCCTGTCAGTCAGCATGTCCGCGCTCACGCCCAAACAAGTGGCCGACTGGGCCGAAAAGCTAGGAGAGCTTCTGCGACACGTGGTCGCCGTAGACGGGGTGCCTGCTGATGTCTCCATGTTTACTGTCTGCAGCGCAGTAAGGACATTACCTGGTCTGGCTGGTGCCCGCCTAATCAGCAAGCACTATAACATTGACCGGCAAGAGAATACCCTATTGCTAGCCACTGAACAAGCTATACTTTCTGATAGAGGCCCACGAGTAGTGTATCTACCAGAGACTTTACCGAAAGGGTGCCCTCTAATTTACCCCGGAACCGTTTCCAGTCACGTCACTTCCCTCCCCAGACATGAGGGTTGGGACGACAGAGATATGGCCGCCAGTACACCCATCCGATCAGATATAGCACTACCCAGGGTGACCTTCTCTTCTGATGCTAGGCTAGGGGCCACCAGCTGGGCCGGTAGTCCGCCAACATCACCGGTTACTAACAGGTCCGTGAACAGTTCTACCCCAACCCCTAACAGGCAGCGAGCAGCGATAGCCAGTAGCTCCGACAATGATGGCTCTCTGCTAGGAGTGACATTCCCGCAGCTTGTGGAAGCGATAACTACGTCCGCTCAAGCCCAAAATTATAAGAAATTGAAGGCGTTCTCAGGAACGGTTCCTGTCCCCACAGGCGAAGAAAGTATCGATTCTTGGAAGGAGCACACTCTCAAGGTGATCGACGAATGGCCCTGCTCTGAAACGGTCAGACGGCAGAGAATCCTGGAAAGCCTACGACCCCCAGCGGCCACCATGGTCAGTGCACAGCGTGACCAAGACCCTGATCTCTCTGCTCACCAGATTGTAGACTTGTTAGTCCAGATCTATGGCAAAGAGGAAGAGGAGAGCGAGCTGTGGTTCAAATATTACGCTCTACGCCAGAAGGAGAAGGAAGACCTGTCCAACTTCCTGCGACGCATACAGCTGGTCCTGTGGAAATTGCGAACTTGCGGCCTCATCCTATCTTCAGAGATGGACGAATATCGGCTCAAGCAGTTCCTCCGAGGAGCCATCCCCACGCATCACATCGTGATTATGATCAGGTGCTCACTAAAGGAGTGACCTCCCCCTACCTTCATGGACATTCTGGGAACCGTAAAAGGGCATGAGGCCTATACCAAGCTGCATGCAGGCACCAAGGTCAGAGATCCTCCGACCAGTGACACCCCGGGAGCCTCCGCTCGGCGGACCAAGACACCTGTCAAAGAGGAAGATGCGCCACCCAAGTCGCCCTCAATGAAAGGGCGGGCTTCGGGGAGATCCTCCCCCACTTACCCAAGACGACTGGACCTTAAAGACGTCGTTTGCTATAACTGTGGACAGAAAGGCCATTTCTCTAGGGAGTGCCCTAATGGAGCCACCCAAGAAAAGGAAACGCCCCGTAAAGGAAGCTCGGCCAGGGCTATGATCTGTCAGAGGCAGACCTCAGAAGCCAAAACCACCGAGGCCACCCCCACGCCTCCCGAAGCCCCTCCTGACCTGAACCCAGGCGAAGGAACTCCAGGGGGAGATGGTTACTGTCAGGTGGGCCCTTCGGCCATTGTACGTGTGGTAGTAGAGGGAGTCTATGCTGCTGCTCTATTGGACACCGGGTCTCAAGTGACCATAATATACCGGCACTTCTACGACCAGCACCTGAAGCATTGTCCCCTGCGGTCGGCGGAACATATGAAGGTGAGGGGGTTGAGCAACGAGGATTACCCTATCGATGGGATTGTGAGCGTTCAACTGGAGATACTTCAATTGAATACCGGCAAGAAACATCCCATGAATGTGGAGGCAATGGTGTGCCCAAAGCCTCAAGGACAGTGTCAGTACCCGGTCATCCTGGGGACAAATACGGATATAGTACAAGCTGTAATCAGAGCCTACCTGAAGGAGACTAATGAATTGCCAATGGCCAATACACGCCTGGATCCTGTACTGAGAGAGGAGTGCAACCGAGTATATGCCCTAGAGCGTCACGGGGACCTCTACAATCGTCAACGCGGACTGACGACCATTTCACCAGGGGGAGTGAAACGCCTGGCCGTCTGGTGCTGTTATCTGGATCGGGAGGAGACCGATCATCTGTTCTCTCTGGAGAGTGACCCTGAGGAAGAGATCCAGAGAGGGTATCGGGTAGTACCTGAAGTATGAGAGTGGACGACCCGAGTTCCTCTCCGAACCCATGTGTACATCCAAAACATCTCTCCATTCCCAATGGACATCGATGTAGGACAAAGTCTGGGTAGTATATATCCCGTCAGCCCGGTAGAAACCGCGCCCCAGGTGAACGCCGCTGCAGTAGGTGAGCGGTTAGTCGACCTGGACTTCAACTTCGGAGATTCGACCCTGCCAACAGAGTGGAAGGATCGACTGACAGCCAAGCTGGTAGTGAGGAAAATTTAAACTAAAAGCATGTGATCAGCGCTCAAACCTATAAAACTATACCTAAATATTAGCTAAAATAACCAGGTGCTTACAAAAAAATAAATATTTAAGGTGTCCCATATAAGAAAAAACCTAATGTGAATTCCTCACAGCCTGTTGTGGCAGGTTGGGGAATGGCTGCCTTGGGAATATAACAACCCTATCCACAAGGGCTGTATGGCATACACAGAGAGATAACAAATGACACAAATATAACACAGACAATAATTCCCTGGCGCACTATCAGATAATAAACCTGACGAATCGGAGTAGTCCCATGAATCAAAAGATGGTATAAAGAAGATCCACAGTCCACAATGTCCCGTTCTTTTACACAGAATGCTGGTCTGAAAATACAAATAAAACAACCATTGCGCAGTACCCTATGGTCAGTATTCCAAGACCCCACCGTTGCTATCTACTTACTTAAAAATAGATAAGAATGGGCCTCAAAAGGTTTCTTTAAGTCCCCCCACGATTGGCTCCGACTGATTCCTGCTGCTGGTATCACGCTTTACACTTCCAGCATCAGCATCACCATACCGATTGGGAACAGAAAGGGGCACCAATAGTATAGCACTATAACATTTATTGTTAAAAAATGACAAGCATAAAAACATGCACTCACATCGGCCCGGCCACGAAGCGGGGACCCACGCTGGCTCCAGCCTCCCCCTGCAATCCCTCGGCATCCTCCCATGTGAAGCGGACGGCACGTTGTAGGACACACATAGGGCATTCTCGCATGTGAGTGCATGTTTTTATGCTTGTCATTTTTTAACAATAAATGTTATAGTGCTATACTATTGGTGCCCCTTTCTGTTCCCAATCGGTATGGTGATGCTGATGCTGGAAGTGTAAAGCGTGATACCAGCAGCAGGAATCAGTCGGAGCCAATCGTGGGGGGACTTAAAGAAACCTTTTGAGGCCCATTCTTATCTATTTTTAAGTAAGTAGATAGCAACGGTGGGGTCTTGGAATACTGACCATAGGGTACTGCGCAATGGTTGTTTTATTTGTATTTTCAGACCAGCATTCTGTGTAAAAGAACGGGACATTGTGGACTGTGGATCTTCTTTATACCATCTTTTGATTCATGGGACTACTCCGATTCGTCAGGTTTATTATCTGATAGTGCGCCAGGGAATTATTGTCTGTGTTATATTTGTGTCATTTGTTATCTCTCTGTGACAGCCAAGCTGAAGGAAAGAAAAACAGTATTTTCTACCAGCGAGATGGATGTGGGCCGCAGTCGCAGCGCCCAACACACTATTAGGCTGAGTGACGCCACTCCGTTCCGTGAACGCTCTCGTCATATCGCCCCCAGGGATGTGGATGATGTAAGGGATGTCCTGGAGGAGATGAAGACCGCTGGAATACTGACGGAGTCGCGGAGTCCTTATGCATCACCCATAGTGGTAGTAAGGAAGAAGAATGGATCTGTAAGATTGTGCGTCGATTATCGAACTCTGAATAATCGTACGGTACCTGACCAATACAATCTCCCTCGTATTGAAGAGATCCTGAGTGCTCTGAACGGGAGCCAATGGTTTAGTGTGCTCGATTTGCGATCTGGGTACTACCAGGTACCCACGAGTGAAGAGGATCAGGAAAAGACTGCCTTCGTCTGTCCTCTGGGCTTCTACCAGTTCACGCGTATGCCCCAAGGTATATGCGGAGCCCCTGCTACCTTCCAGCGGTTGATGGAAAAGACAATAGGGGACATGAACCCTCGGGAGTGTCTGGTTTACCTGGACGATATCATTGTCTTTGGGAAGACCTTAGAAGAACACGAGGAGAGGCTGCTGAAGGTGATAGATCGTCTTGGCCAAGAAGGATTGAAGCTATCACTCGACAAGTGTAGGTTTTGCCACACCTCAGTGACCTACGTGGGACACATCGTGTCTGCCCAGGGGATTGCTACTGATCCGGCCAAAGTAGAAGCGGTGGTGAACTGGCCGCGTCCCGATAATGTCGCGGAACTGCGATCCTTCCTCGGTTTCTGTGGGTATTACCGTCGGTTCGTGTAAGGGTACTCTAGTCGAGCTAAACCCTTGAACAATTTGCTGAAGATATACCCTGAAGATACTGGGAGAAAGGCCACGTCGGCCCGTCAACCGTTTGGCGATAAGTGGACGCCTGAGTGTGAACGGGCCTTCCTGAACTTGAAGAAAAGCCTGACCGAAGCACCAGTGCTTGCATATGCTGACCCAGAACAACCATATGTCCTGCATGTGGATGCCAGTCTCAATGGACTGGGCACTGTCCTGCATCAGAAGCACCCCGAGGGTCTTCGGCCTGTAGCCTACATCAGCCGCAGTCTGACACCCAGTGAGCAGAAATATCCGGTACACAAGTTAGAGTTCCTGGCTCTCAAATGGGCGATCACGGAGAAACTTCATGATTACCTCTATGGTGTTACGTTTGAGGTAAGGACCGATAACAATCCCCTCACGTACATCAATACTTCCGCCAAATTGGATGCAGCCGGACACCGATGGCTGGCGACCCTATGTAACTACCGATTCTCCCTGAAGTACAAGCCAGGGCCTTTGAACATTGGGGCCGATGCTCTATCACGACGACCAGGATTGAGTGCTACCCCTGATGATGATGAATGGGAAGAGATCCCTGGACCTGGGATGCGAGCAATGTGTAGTATAGCGGCCGTCATCAATGATCAGGTTGCATTCTCTGAACTAAGAGTTGCTGATTCGTTAGGGTGCCAGTCGCAGGCGATCCCTGCTGCCTACTGCGACCCCGCAGGGATGAACATAACCCAGGACAAAGTCATAAGATGGAAAGACTTAGTGGACTATCAATTAAGAGATCCAGTGATCAGCATAATCCGACAAGCCGTTCAGCGAAAGAACCCCGCTCTATTGAAGAGTGCTCCCCGAGATCTGGTCGCGTTACTCATGCGTGAGGTGGACAAGTTCGAGATAGATAATTGTTTGCTCTATAGGGTAGTCCAATATCATAACCACCCTGATAGGTGACAACTAGTTCTACCCCAAAACTTGAGATATATGGTGTTGAAGTCTCTACACGATGAACACGGGCATCTCGGTGTAGAGAAGACTTTTGGGCTAGTCCGAGATCGGTTTTTCTGGCCCAGATGCGGGAAGCGGTGGAACAACACTGCCGCCGTTGTTCCCGGTGCGTTCAACGCAAGACGTTGCCTACCCGAGCAGCTCCCATGGCCCATCTGAAGAGTTCTGGTCCAATGGACCTGGTGTGTATGGACTTCCTGTGTATCGAACCTGATAGTCGAGGAATCGGTAATGTGCTGGTCATCATGGACCATTACACCCGCTATGCACAGGCCTTCCCCACCAAAGACCAGAAGGCTATCACGGTCGCGAAAGTTCTATGGGAAAAGTTCTTCGTTCATTACGGTCTTCCAAACCGACTTCACTCCGACCAAGGCGAGATTTTGAGAGTACTCTGATCCGAGAATTACTTAAAATGCTGAACATCGCCAAATCCCGGACGACTCCGTACCACCCTGAAGGAGATGCTTTACCTGAACGATTCAACAGGACCCTGTTGGACATGCTTGGAACCCTGAAGGGAATGCAGAAAACAGAATGGAGTCGTCATGTAGAAACTTTGGTACACGCGTACAACTGTACTCGCCATGAGTCCACTGGGTTCTCCCCGTACTTCCTCATGTTTGGGCGGGAGGCCAGACTTCCAGTAGATGTGCGTCTCCGAGTATCAACGGACGGGATACTCAATACCACTCATTTTAAGTACGTGCAAAGGCTAAAAGACAGTCTGCAACAAGCTTACCAACAGGCTGAGAAGTCTACAGCCAAACTGAATGCTGGTAACAAGAGACGATATGACAATAAAGTCAAGTATCGAGAGTTACGTCCTGGGGATGCAGTGTTACTTCGTAATTTGGGAATCCCCGGAAAACATAAACTGGCGGACCGGTGGAGAGATGGCGTATATGAGGTGGAGTCACAGATGCCTGGCCTCCCGGTTTATCGCATCAGAGACACCGATGGCCGGGTAAAGGTTTGGCATCGTAATCACCTTCTCCCCATTCCCCAAGTGGGAGATGAAGAAGAGGAACTACAGGCCACACCGCTCAACGGTGAGTTCGATCTATCAGAGGTGGGTCAAGAGACTGTAACTAACGAGACTCACTCTGAAACTCCTGAAGACCCTATGGAGGGACCCTCTCAAAGGGACCATCCCACAGAAGGGGCATCTCCCGAAGGAGCTACGGGTAAAGGGCCCTGTAGGCCAATGCCTACTAAGGTGGCACCAACAGGCCAGCCTTTGGATCCACAGAGCCCGTGTTTTGTACCCTCAGAGACATTTCACCCCTCAAGGGAAGAGGCTAGGCCTCAGGACTATGCGTATTACTCCCCCGAGGGAGTTGCTGAAGAACAACTCCGACGGAGTCAACGAGTCAGGTACCCGCCAACTCGGGTTACCTACGATCAAATGGGGGCACCCCATTATGAGGCTCAGCAGTGTTCTCGTAGTAAGATACAGTCTGTGATTGTGATGCTCAACGAGTTATGCAATCTCGTTTAGAGTTACCTGTGCTAAGTTATATATTTTACTGCATTTTTATTATATAATTTTTGTACATTGGTGGGAAGTTATGCGGTCCAAGCGAGGACGTTGGAGTTTTCACCAGGGGGAGGATGTATCCAGGTCCCCCCTCGCGCACTCACCCCCTCCTTCCCCGTTGCGAGCGCGCGGTGTGGATGTGCGGCCGGTTGCCATGACGCAATCGGGCGGTTACTATGGTGCGGTCGGGCGGTTGCCGGGAACGCGATTGGGCCGGTTGCCGAGGCCGCGATCGCGTTGCTGGGGTCCCCAGCGGCCGGTGAGCAGGGCGCCGCCATGTTAGGGCTGTTACGCATGCGCAGTGGCAGAGCACAGCGCGGGAGGCCCCAGATAGCTCGCGCATGCGCGAGATGAGTCTGCCAGTCCCCAGGGTGCATAGGGGCAGAGACACCTGACGCCAGGGAGCCAATAGGGCTGAGGGATTTGCCTGGGAATAGATAGATACATTTCGCGGGGTTTTGCAGCCACGCAGGCAGTCAGGATCCGGACCAGCTAGGGGTAAGAGGTGGATGCAGGGGTCAGTGACCCTCTGCATTAGGCCAGCAGCCCCCAAGGTCCCAGTTAGGTCCTGAGCCACCTAGTAGTTTGTGGAGCTTAGGGACAGGCCCTAGATAGGGACACTGCCCCATTAATTGGTGCTTAGTCAGGGACACAGTGCTGAATCCGTGCGGCCCTGCGAGGTGGGTTCTGGGCTCAGAACACCACCTACAACCCTGGGACTAAGGTGATATTATCCGCGCTGGAATTCACCCAACGCGGTGTGGAGGACAACGTCGGATCGGGCGGATCTCCAGTGATATCGCGGTACCCATGGCTGGAGCCCGGGCAGCTAACCTGCAACTCACGTGCACCAACCAGGCCTATCACCAGACATAGTGGCTGCGCAGTCACACATACACATGCACAGTGGTATTTGACTTTGGGGGTGCGAGACATTTGGGTGGGGGTTACTGGACACGGGATGGGATCACTCTGTGGGAGGTTAGCGTCCGCCGTGACGCCTAGAGGTGGTAGCGTCCGCCGTAAAGCCTAGAGTGGTTAGCGTCCGCCGTGGCGCAGAGTGGTTAGCGTCCGCCGTGGCGCAGAGTGGTTAGCGTCCGCCGTGGCGCATAGTGGTTAGCGTCCTGTGTGACGCCACATGTGGCTCCTCTAGAGAGGAGTCATGGTTATGTGATGTGTGATGATATATGTTTTGCTATGCAGTAAAGCCAGTCCTGTTTTATATTTGCTCGCTTTGTGTGGTTGTTTCCTGTGAGGGTCTCCTCCCACTCCGTTGGGATCCCTCCCAGGTGGAGGCGTTGCACCCAGAGATGTATAACATGCATGTACCCCAGGTTCCCCAAGCGGAGGCTTAGGCTCCTGAGAGCCACACAGGTTGCACAGCAGGTAGTAGCGGTTGTATTCATAGGGAATACCCGTTACATATAGTAGCAGGGATGACTGCTAGTGAACAGCCTTATCAGATGGTCCATTAATAAGCTTCTCATCACTTAACCAAACTGGTATTAGTAGACTGCTGATAAACAGTTGATGATTGTGTGGCACAAAATGGAAGAACGACTAGAACTTTAAAATGCAATGAATAACCAAATTAAACATAAATAGAGAATAGATAATAAAGTAACGTAAACTATTCGAATAGAACAAATGGAAAAAATGTATAAGCATGATGCCGATTTATGCAGGGTGGAAACTAGGGATTGAATGAGAAGATAAAAATAAAGAGCAATGTTAATCAATGATACATTTGGAGACATAAAAACATCATACCCAATTTTTTTTATTTTTTTTAAATAAAATCTCCTAAGTCTATATTGATATTCAGGCCTTGTGGTGTTAAAGTTTTCATCCTGTGTATCCATTTAGTCTCTTTACGGGCTAATGCTTGCATATGATCCCCTCCCCACCAGTTAATAGGGACATGTTCAAGGCCTCTGTATATCAGGCCACCAGGGTTACTGTTATGTTTCATTAAAAAATGTTTGGATACACTATGTGTAACAAAACCCCTAGATATATTGCCGATATGTTCTAGTATCCGCACTCTTAGGGGCCTACTCTTACGGCCCACATACTGCAGGCCACATGGGCACTGCAGTAAGTAAACTACGTAAGTGGTTCTACAATTTATAAAAGTGTTAGTCTTAAATTGTTCTCCGGTTACTGTTGATTTAAAAATGGTTTTCTCTTCATCTCCGTTTTTACAGGCTTTACATCTAGAACATTTATAAAAACCTGGATTCTGTGATAACCAGTTACTCTTTTTTGGTGCAGTTTCAAATGTGCTTGGGGCTAACTTGGTTTTTAAATTATTGGCTTTTTAAAAAATGATCCTTGGATTTTCCGGTAGAACACCTTTAAAGATGGGATCTTGGTGCAAGAGATGCCAATGCTTTTTAATTACTCCTGTGATCCTTCTATGATCCCTATTGAACTGAGTGATAAACGGTACCTCGAATTCACCAAATTGTCTTTTTTCTTCAGGTTTTAAAAGTTCGGATCTATCTAGTTGCCCAGTATTGAAGATCGCTTTGTCTAAAAGAGTTTCGTCATAATTCCGTTCCAAAAAACGTTTTTTTTAAATTGTGGCCTGTTCTGTAAATGTAATTTCTTCAGTGCAATTACGGCATATGCGCCTAAATTGGCCTGGGGGAATGTTATCCAGCCATTTATTGTGGTGGCCACTGTTCTTCATTAAAAAATTATTACTGTCTACTTTCTTAAAAAATGTCTTAGTTTTGAGAACGTTGTTCTCAATGTAGATAGTTATGTCCAAGAAATCCACTGACGAGCTACTGATATGTGACGTAAATGCCAAATTCAAAACATTCTCATTAATGTATGACAAAAATGTATCCAAGTCAATTCTGCTACCTTGCCAGATGAAGAGGATGTCATCTATATAGCGGCGCCAGAGGACTAGGTTTGCGCCAAATGGGTTGTTGGTCCAGATCTTATCCATTTCCCACATACCCATAAAGATGTTCGCATATCTTGGCGCAAACCAACTGCAACCCCATTGCAGTGCCGCACCGCTGTAAAAAGTATTGGCCGTTAAAGTTGAACACATTGTGTTTAAGAATAAATAGAATACTGTCCAGTATAAATGTCTACTGCTCGTCTAATAAGTCATCATCGGTGTCTAAAGCTCTTCCTACTGCCTTATGGGCTTGTATGTGGTCTATACTCGTGTAGAGTGACGTAACGTCACTAGTTACCATGATAAAATTGTCTTTCCATTCTACTTTAGACAGAACCTCCAGCACCTCCATAGTATCTCTGAGATAGGACCTCATCCCCTGTGCATATTGCTGGAGGAAGAAGTCTATATATTCGGATAAATTGGAGGTAAGAGATCCTATCCCAGAGATTATGGGTCTTCCGGGAGGCGCTGTGAGGCTCTTGTGGATCTTCGGCAGAAAATAAAACACCGCCATCATTGGATCTTGGGTATTGAGATGGTTGAACTCTTTATCACTGAGGATCCCCCTAGCTTTCCCCTTCGTTAATAATTGCAATAGTTTGTCTTTAAATGTCTTGGTGGGGTCTATTTTTAAACATTCATAAGTGGTAGTGTCAATCAAAATTCTGTTCGCTTCTGCTAGGTAGTAGGTTTTGTCCATAAGGACAACTCCTCCCCCCTTGTCTGCTTGTTTAAAAATTATGTCTTTGTCATCCATTAAATTTCTTAAAGCACTTCGTTCTTGTTTACTGAGATTATCTCTATATTCTTTAGGTGTTTTGGTAATCTCTTCTAAACCTTCAAGTATCGCTTGGCTAAACACTTCTAAATAGTTGCCCTTAAGCCCACTCGGATAAAATTTAGATCTGTTTTTGAGTGTAGAGTGTCTATAAGGATCTTCTTGGAGAGGTTCACTGATGGATATTTGATTTAACATGCTGTTTTCCCTCATCATTGCTTCCTTATTTAGAAAAAATCTTTTCAATGTTAATTGTCTCACGAATTTATGGCAATCAATGTACAAATTAAAACTATTAGGAGGGTGCAAAGTTAATGCCTTTAGATATAAGTTGCTTCTCTGCGTCTGTCAATATTTTGTCACTCAAGTTAAAAATATTGTCTATTTGCTTTGCTTCTTTTTTACTGGATTTTCTCCCTCCCTGTTTTCCTCGTACTGTCTTTTTCTGTTTGGCGTGTCTAATTGTGCATGACTTGGATTCTCCCCTGAACACCGAATCGATTCTGGGTTGTTACAACTTCTTATCTTCTCTACAATGCAGTACATCTCTCTCACACCATTCCTTTGAACGTGTGTCTTTCTGGTTTCAATCACATCCTGCTTGACAGCAGATGATTACTGCGCATGCGCCTGTAACTTCACCCACCACTGCTTGCTTGAGTGAGTGACCAAAAAAAAAAAAAATCTCCTTATTTTTTATTTTTATTTTGTCCACAAGCCTGCAAAACCCATCTTGATATAACGATATTCAATCTGTGCTTTAACTTTTGACTGCGACCCTGTGCGTTTGACTGCACATGGTTGATTTGTGTGCTTTTTATGTACAGTACTGTATTTTGGGGTGTAGGGATCATATTATTATGATGAACTGCCTTTTCAAATTACAGTATGTCATTATCTTTGAACTTCATGTAGCTGTACCCTGTACCCCCCTCCCCCACGCACACACACGAGGCTCGCTCAAGGATTTGAAACTTATCGACAGACACCTCTACAGAGTCATTCATTTTCTGAAGCTTGTCATTGTGTTTTTAATCCGTCCCTAGCCGAGCGTCACCTCACTGTGCCTGCGTGTAATCCTCTTTGAGATGGGAGCTAGTTGATTACTGCGCATGTGCCTGTAAATTCACCACTGCTTGCTTGAGTGAGTGACACACAAAAAAAATAACTTTTTTTTCTCCTCATTTTATATTTGTATTTTCTCCACAAGCCTGCAAAAACCATCTTGATATTACGATATTCAATCTGTGCTGTAGCTTTTGACTGCGACCCTGTGCGTTTGACTGCACATGGTTGATTTGTGTGCTTTTTATGTACTGTATTTGGGGGTGTAAGGATCATATTATTATGATGAACTGCCTTTTGAAATTATGTCATTTCTTTGAACTGCTGCACAGCTAATCCTTCATGCAGCTGTACCCTGTACCCCCCTCCCCCACACACACAAGGCTTACTCAAGGATTTGAAACTCTTATCGACAGACACCTCCACAGAGTCATTCATTTTCTGAAGCTTGCCATTGTGTTCTTAATCCGTCCCTAGCCGAGCGTCACCTCACTGCGCCTGCGTGTAATCCTCTTTGAGATGGGAGCTAGCTAATTACTGCGCATGACTCACCCAACCCTCCCACTCAAACCCTTTGAGGCTTTGTTTACGGTAACGCTTTGGAAAAATCCCTTCTCGAATTTGATATGTAAATCTGATTTGCACAGCATTGTGAGAATTGAGAGTCAAAAAACCATTAACTGATTCATGTTGTTTTGTCATTTAATCTTTTTCTTTGGTGTACTGTGGGTGTGGGGGGGGGGGGGGTTGTTGTCAATGATTCTGATTATCAAGAATGTAAATAAATATTTATTTTATTCCATCAGGAACAAAAAAAAAAAATATAAAACGCTTGCCATTGTGTTTTTAATCTATCCCTAGCAGAGCAACACCTCTCTATGGGATAGAAGCTAGTTGATTACTGCACATGCGCCTGTAAATTCACCACTGCTTACTCGAGTGAGTGACACACAAAAAAAAAATCTTTGGTGTACTGTGGGTGTGGGAGTTGTTGTGAACGATTCTGATTATCAAGAATGTAAATAAATATTTATTTTATTTTATCAGGAACCGAAAAAAACAAATATAAAAATAATCATGAATAATACATAATGCAGTCTTTATTAAGTTCTTCTGTCAGATGGAAATTGAGGGCCGGTGGATAAACATGAATAATGCACATTGATAATAATATTAATCAATAATATTATATATATATATATATATATATATATATATATATATATATATATATATATGTATATATATATATATATATATGTATATATATATATATATATATATATATATATATATATATATATATATACAGTGTTCGACAATCCTATACATTTACACGCCCGGGGCGTGTGGATTTTTTTAAAATTTCCCCCCTTCGCGCTCAAATTTCCCCCGTTCGCGCTCAAATTTCCCCCGTTCGCGCCAATTTTTTTTTTAATAAATAAATAAGTCATCTCCCTCCCTGATTGGAGGAAGAGGGCCGGCTGGCAGCTCTGGGTCCCCTCAGGTCCCCGGATGTAGGCTGGGAGGGGGGGTCCCCGGATGTAGGCTGGGATGTAGGCTGGCCCCCCGCTGGCCCCCGATCCTCACGCTGGCCCCCCCGAACCCCTGCTGGCCCCCCGATCCCCTCACTGGCAACCCCGATCCCCCGCTGGGCCCCCGATCCTCCCGCTGTGTGTGTGTGTGTGTGTGTGTGTGTGTGTGTCTCTCTCTCTGTGTGTGTGTCTCTGTGTGTGTGTGTGTGTGTGTGTCTCTCTCTATGTGTGTGTGTGTCTCTATCTGTGTGTGTGTCTCTCTCTCTGTGTGTGTCTCTCTCTCTGTGTGTGTGTGTGTGTGTGTGTGTGTGTGTGTGTGTGTGTGTGTGTGTGTGTGTGTGTGTGTGTGTGTGTGTGTCTCTCTGTGTGTGTGTGTGTGTGTGTGTCTCTCTGTGTGTGTGTGTGTCTCTCTGTGTGTGTGTGTCCCACTCTCTGTGTGTCCCTCTCTCCCCCTCCCTCTCTCTCCCCCTCCCTCTCTCTCCCCCTCCCTCTCTCTCCCCCTCCCTCTCTCTCCCCCTCCCTCTCCATCCTGTCTCTCTGTCTCTTTCTCTGTGTCTCTCTCTCTGTATCTCTCTCTGTGTGTCTCTCTCTCTCTCTTTGTTTCTGTCTGTGTCTCTCTCTCTCACAGTCTGGATCTCTTATTTACCCTATATATCTTAACAGCCCTATACTACACCGAAATAACCTATACTGCTGTCTTCCAGATCTGACTCAAGCTTCACACGGAAGACATCGGAACCCCCCCTAACCCAGAAGACAGGTAGGGAACACCTCCCCTCCAATGTATAACATTGCTGGAATGAGCGTACCTGGACATTGAGGGACTGCGGATCAGGTAAGATCCCAGGCGGGATTGCTGCTTTAGATATTGTGAAGCAGGGACGTCCAGACACTGGTTAAGGGGTTCAGGAAACTAGTCATTCACACCTGGCTTTTATTTCTAGATCCGACATTTACACACACACAAGTAACAAGGACTAATTGTAGTATAATGTAATACAATACATTCATTTATGTCAAAAACGAATGTTGTTCTGGCTAGGAATTTATTAAATGTAATTTATTTATATATTTTATTTTAAAGCGGGGTTTGGGGGCGGGACTAGGGCGGGGTAAGGGGTGGGGTTGGGGGCAGGACTAGGTGGCGAGTAGATTTTTTGGTTGGGCTAGTAGATTTGTATGTGATTTGTCGAACACTGTATATATATATATATATATATATATATATATATATATATATATATATATATATATATATATATATATATATATATATATATATATATATATATATATATATATATATATATATTGTAAAAGGGGAGTAATCCCTGTTCAAGTAATGTGCCTTTAATCTAGCAGTGTGGTGGTTAACTTCTGGTAGTCAATTAATAAACACCACCTGCCTGATTTAGATTGCTTACAAAAGCCTGTCTGTTGAGACATTAAGTGACTCCTTAGCTCACGTGTGAGCTGAACTTTGGAGACAGAGCAGGGATTCTTGAGTCTCCCAGGGGAGACTCACCAAGAGAACACAGATCTCTGGAGCTGACAAATAAGACTTCTAAACCGGAATGCTGACACACCCTGAGGGAAGGGAGCTGAACCAGGAACAGAGGAGATTTCCCTCCAAGGAACAGATAAGACTTTCATTCTTAAGAGACTTCTTATATCTGCTTATTTCATGCTATGTGTTTGGGGCTGGGAGAGATGCTTAACTAAGGGAGTTGTGAATTAATTGTATAGTATTTCACTAGAAATACTCCCAAGTGAACAGAAGCTTTGTCCCCCCCCCCCCCCTGTGTTTGGATGGTTTCCTGATGAAAAGGAAAAGGCACAATAAAGCCTTGTTATAATTTCACCTTACAAAAGTCTCCAATTGTGTATCTCTGTGAACGTCCGTCTACATATGGTGTCCGAAGTGGGACGAGAGGTGTCTTTGAAGTTAAAAAGGACCGGAGATTTTTGATGTGAATTCTTTTTTAATGCTTTTTGCCTACAAACAGTCTGAGCAACTTAGAAAAAAAAATCTCATGCAGCAGAGATCAGAGTTAAAGGGATACACACCACTGAAAACTTACAAAACCACAGATGGACTCTTTTCCCCAATCCCAAGAGGAGAGAGACTGCTGAAGCAGCTAAACCTTATTTGCCGATCACAAAGTGTAATATGGTCATTGAAATAGGGGTTATGCCTTCCAGCCATAGTCAGGGTTCAAGAAGTGAGTCAGCCCTTAAAAAGGGATAGGTGTTTGTTGTTTTCAAAAGTTTCGCTGAAGCAGTGAATACAGATGGTGACCCACGAGTGGTACTGATTTTGCAAATAAAGGTTGCCACACCGCATAGGGCTACCAGCTGTGAATGGAGTATATGCAGAAAAGTGTGAAAATTGATACAAGACTGTGCTGAAGCAGGGGAATTTTTAGCAAACAAATGCTTAGTGTAAAATTGCCCTATAGGGGAAAAATGGATTGCTGAACTGTGTAAAAGGATTTTCAAAGCCAATTGCTGAGTGTTGAGTCACCCTGCCAGGAATGAAAGAAATAGTCCACTGCAAAGAATGTTTTTTTTTTCTGCAAGTAAAAAAGTCTGCTTTATATATCTCGGGAGCAAAACAGATACCCAAAGTGTGAAGTGTGAATGCCATAATACCCAAAGATGAGACTGAAAATTACTGAACTAAGGCAGAAAACCAAATTCTGTTGCTGAAGCGGAGGGATTGCACCTAGCAAGTAAATGGTGTAGAGCAAACAGAAGTTTTTTACCTAGCAACCACACATTCAGCATACCTAATGAGAGATTAAACCTAGCAAGTAAATGGTGTAAAGCAAATAGACGTTATTCCTAGAAACTGCACATCTTGTATACCTGATAAGAGAAAATGAATGCACAGTACTGCTGACATTGTCAAAACTTACCCAAGATAGAAAAAGTCTACAGAGATGCCTGTGAGAGCTACGAACTCTACATGAAAAATATGCCCACCTGTAGGACTACCACAATTGGGGTTTCTAGCAAATACAGTGGCAACAGCTGCAATAGCGCCTCCTGAGGTCAGGAAGAAAATTACACCTGACAGCCTGAAAATGGAGGACAAGATGCAGCATTCCTGTAATGAACCCTACCCCACGGAAGAGTGGCCCTTCCAGTCCAATAAAGAGGAAGACATCTTTTACGGGGAACCCAAACCGAGTCACATCCACAAAACACCCCAAGAATGGTGGGGGTGCCTGAACTCGGCACGAACAGAAAAGACCGCCCTCTATAATGACGAATATGGTCGACAAGAGAATGAGCGGGAGCAGCAGATCACCCAATATTTCTGTCAGCTAAAGCAACTGCAAGAAAAGCCTGGCGTATATAATAAAGCTGCTAAAGCATCAAATAAAGAAGGAGACCCCAGTATTCCGGATGGGACGCAGTCATCCAAAACAAAAAAGCGGAAAAAGAAAAGCGGTTCTTCACTTACCTTGGAAGGAACAGACACGTCCGCAGATCCTGTGGAGGAAAAGGGGGACCGAGTTGCCCTGCAGCCTAGAAAAAATGGAGAATTCGTTCCGCGGTTAACCGAATATCCAGAGGGCCCAAGGCAGAAGTCGTGTACCCCAAAGAAGTGTCTATCCGGTGCCAACAGTGAGGAACCCTCAACCAACCATCCCAGGGAAGTAGAGCCGGAACCAGTGAGTGACAATCCCTTGACCAGCCCTGAAGATGCCCTGAAAAATGCCAGACATGACTGTGATATGCTCCGTGAACAATTGAATCAAAAGGAAGATGGTTACACAGAGCTACAGAAAAATAACGTGAGGCTACAAAAAGATGTACTCACAAATTACTCTTTAGCCAGGACAGAATTGGACGATCTCAAGACTGAGCTAGATACTGCAAAGGCTACTATTTCCGCCATGGATGAAAAGCAGAGCCAATCTGATAAAATGGTGGCTACGCTAAAGCAGAAGTATGAGGAGGCACTGAAGCAGATGACAGTCTTCCAGCAAGAAGTTCACACTCTTCGCATAGAGCTGAATGCCTCACAACAGGAGGTCAACAGTGTCCGGATAGAGGTGGACGTATCTCAGAAAGAGGTTCAGACACTCCGCAGAGCACTGGATGCCTCACATCATGAGACCAACAGCTGCCGCACAGACCTGGAAGTTTCCACAAAGGAACTACACAGTCTCACTGAGGAGCTGGACATTGCTAAAGAAACTACTGTCAATCTTGATACAGATCTCAAAGTCTCTCAGAAGGAGCTTCAGACCCTCAACCTAGAGAAGGAAGTCTCATGCCAGGAGATTGTCATTCTCAAAGCAGATGTGCGTAAATGGAAGGAGGACTGAAAGAGGCCCTGAAGAATACAGAGACTGAAAAAGGAGAAAATTCAAGATTAAAAAGAGAAAACTTAAAACTGAAAGAAGAACATTTTCAGTTGACAGAAGAAGTCAAGGAAAAGTTTGAAGCAGAGCACCGACTGCAGAACCAACTGCAAGGTCTGCGTACACCGCTCCAGTATGCTGAGGAGAAGCAGCAAACGCTGCAGAAAGAAAAGCTGCAGGCTGCTAAAGAGGTACAAGCGCTACAGGAATGTCTGAATACCCAGTACGTCCCCACAGCGCAGTATGAGGAGCTAAAGGCCACGCTGCATGTCACCAGAGCATTATTGGAGGCGGAGCTTCGATACCAGGTGACTCTGTATGAGAGGGAGCGTGACAAGGCTCAGAAACTGGAGCAAGAGCTGGAGAGACAGAGAGACTGTTCCATTCCCTTGAGTCAGTACACCAAGGAGAAAACAGACACAGCGGCAACCTTGACGACAAAAATTACAGAGCTCCAGAATATGAAGGAGACACTGATACAGACTCAGAGAAAGCAAAGTGCGCAGATAAATTCCCTGAGAAGAGACTTGCAATACGCACTCAAAAAACAGGGATCTCTCGCGGATGAGATTACAGTCCTACAAGGACAAGTATTGACCCTGACTAAGCGTCAGTATCCCATGGCCACAAAAACCCATGAAGACAAGGGTACAGTGAGAGCTGGGAATACCGCTCGTCTGAAAGACAAGGTTGCAAAATTTGAACCACCTAAACAAGCACTAGCAAAACCTTCAGCCACCCAACAGGCAACAAAAGAAGGTACACGTGCTGAATCAAAACCAGAAGAATCCTTAGCTGATGAAGCTGAAAAGATGGGACATTCTCTGGAAGTGGGTGTAGAATTGCAACTTAATCTCAAAGAGGCTGAACTAGCAACCCCATTGAGTGGGAAAAGGGCAGAGAGACAGCTTCAAGAGCATAAAACTCAAAGGGCTGTTTTTAAACGCTCTGCAACTGCTGCTATACAGTCTGCCTACAATAAGACAAGCACCCGACGCGAGGGAAATCTCATGACCGCGCACGTAGAAAAAAAACTATACTTGGAAAAAGTCCTCCTCGAGCAACTGAGGGGTGCTGATCTCAAACACCTTCAGGAGGAGACACAAATAAACTGGAGAAAGGGCTCCAATCCCAGCAGGACTGAGGGTTCTCTTCCTCCATCCACCTCATTCAAGTCACAAAGATATCTAGAATGAGAGTGGAAGGATGGGCTTTGGCCGTGGCAAGCCTGAGCTTACCACAAACAGGGGAGGTATGTAACAGGGGAGTAATCCCTGTTCAAGTAATGTGCCTTTAATCTAGCAGTGTGGTGGTTAACTGCTGGTAGTCAATTAATAAACACCACCTAGCAAACAAACAATAGATGGCGCTCTAATACTAGAATTAATCAAGGTGAAATAGTATAATATACAAAAGTGCAATGTGATAATAAATAAAAATCAACAAGTGCAAGTAGGGGTACAAATAAAACACTCAAACCCTTAGATGGACTGTTTCAAGGTCCAGAAACAGTATGTACAGGAAATCAGGGGAGCAGTTGCACCTTAAAATAAAAACAAAATCTACATGGTGTAATAATGTTAACACAGTGAAGTGGTTTCTAAGAAAACTTAGAAAACTAGACTCCTGATGAAGACGTCACTTTAGAGCGTCGAAACGCGTTGAGTGTGACCCTGAGACTGAGAGAGAGAGAACGTTGAGCCCGTGACGTCATCTCCAACCGGCCGGAATTCCGGAAGTGACGTGACGGCTGTTCGAGACGCAGTCTGGGTGGCGTGCAGCAGCAGCAGTGAAAGGCGATGAGAAGTGATCTGAAGATTACATACTCCCTATGCTGTATATCCTTTTGGATCCTGTAAGCCTCCAATTCTTTTATTTGTGGATAAAGTGTTTGTTTTATCCCTGTGTTTTTGTCTCTACTTGAGATCTCAGATCCTCCTATGGTTTTACCATTCTGTCTGGCTGGTTATACGTGCTATAGCCTCCTTATCTAGTTTTCTAAGTTTTCTTAGAAACCACTTCACTGTGTTAACATTATTACACCATGTAGATTTTGTTTTTATTTTAAGGTGCAACTGCTCCCCTGATTTCCTGTACATAATAAACACCACCTGCCTGATTTAGATTGCTTACAAAATCCTGTCTGTTGAGACAGGAAGTGACTCCTTAGCTCACGTGTGAGCTGAATTTTGGAGACAGAGCAGGGGTTCTTGAGTCTCCCAGGGGAGACTGACCAAGAGAACACAGATCTCTGGAGCTGACAAATAAGACTTCTAAACCTGAATGCTGACACACCCTGAGGGAAGGGAGCTGAACCAGGAACAGAGGAGATTTTCCCTCCAAGGAACAGATAAGACTTTCATTCTTAAGAGACTTCTTATATCTGCTTATTTCATGCTATGTGTTTGGGGCTGGGAGAGATGCTTAACTAAGGGAGTTGTGAATTAATTGCATAGTATTTCACTAGAAATACTCCCAAGTGAATAGAAGCTTTGTTCCCCCCCCCCTGTGTTTGGATGGTTTCCTGATGAAAAGAAAAAGGCACAATAAAGCCTTGTTATAATTTCACCTTACAAAAGTCTCCAATTGTGTACCTCTGTGAACGTCCATCTACAGTAATATATTTTTTCCGTCTTAATCTTCTTCCTCATTCTGTGTACAGTACAGTAGTTCATTGAGAGAGGAGAGGTTTTCTGTACATCATTACTGCTGTTTAGATACTGTACACTTAACTGTACAAACAGTTCACAGACTGTACACGACACCCCCCCTCTCTCCCAGTCCATCCTTTTTTCCTGAAAAGACAAGAAAAATTAGTGCAGTTATGGGCATACTGTATTAAGGCATTGTGTGCTGTGTAGTACTGTCAAACTAGTCTATACTGGAACTACTGTATACTGTGACTACTGTTAAATACTTTGAAACCAGATGGCTGGTGCTGCTCTCTCTGGAAATAAATAAATTGAGCAGTTACTGTACTGTAGGTGCATACTGTTTTATTGCATTGTGTACTGTATACTGTAGCTACAGTACTCCATATTGGACTACAGTATGCAGTTACCGTAGTACTGTCAAACTAGTCTATATTGGAACTACTGTATACTCTGACTGCTCTGCTGCTACTCTCACGGATATCTTCAGCCCGTCTTCTCCACTACTCATCCTCGATTCTGCCACCGCCCTCCCGGAAACCCACAGGCCATCTTCGCCACTGCTCTTCGACGACGCTGCCACAGGTGCCCCTTAAATCCACGGGTCCATTGCGCTTAGACGACTCTGCTGCTTCTCGCCCGTAAATCCAGAGATCACTTTCTCCATCCTTCTTTGACTACGCTGCTGCTTCTCCTCTCCCGGAAATCCACAGGTCACCTCCTCCACCCTTCTTCGGCGACGCTGCCGCTTCTCTCCATGAAACCCCCCTCTCATCCTCCGTAGCACCCATGCACCCAGATGTCCACAGCACGCCATGCACAAGAAGCAGCTCGTTAGACCGGATGCTGAATGGGATAAGTGTGGATATCCCCAGGAACTCTATTGTGCTGGCAAAGATAGATCTGCTTCTGGAGACCATGCTAAATATGGATCAACGGATGCAGAAGATGGATCAATGGATGGAGAAGATGGATCGACGGATGGAGAAGATAGAGACTGACATAGCAGGGATACATGATTTGCTCGGTGTTCATGTCCCTGTATCCCCAACGCCGGAGCAGGAGGGTGGGATGGATGTGATGAATGGGACCTTCGGCCACCTTCCATCACCAAGCGCTCCCCCTCCACCAGAAGATTTTGTGTACATGTATGCCGTTGAGGTGGAGTATAACATGACAACCCCGTCAAGACCACGCCAGGAGACAACATGGTGACCAAGACAGGAGGAAAGCTTATTCCCAGACAACCTATCCTCGCCCGCCGCCACAAGCACACCCGCTCACAGAAGAACACCCGCTTCCAGAACCCAACCTACATTCGCTTGCATTGATACGGTGCCCGACATCATCCTGCGCGATCTGCCACCGACACTCAGGGAGAAGTATAGGGTGATGAGTGCTGGTGTACCCCACAAGTATGCCTTGTTACTTTTTAAGCACCATGTGTCCTACTTGATGTACTGCGAGTGGGCCTTCAAAGTGAACTATGAAGGAAATCGTGAAAAAAAGGCGCTTCCTGACAATTTAAGAAAGACCATTCTGGAGGAATTGTGGCGCTTTTTTCCAATTACAGATCCTTTAATGAAAGGCGTTCGAGACTGCATTAATGGCATTTTGCGCCATGCAAGGCATCGGCCATGGAAGGACAATCTGGTGGGGTACTAATTTGCGTGAGTGTTCAACTGTTGTTTATTTTTTGTAAATGTTTTGTTACAGTCCCCGAGGGCAACAAACAGGCCCGGTTTTCAAAGGTTACCCTGAAAACCGGGCCTGTTTGCAGCCCTCGAGGACAGGAGTTGTGCAGGCCTGACTGACCGCTCTGCACACCATCCTACCGTAAATGTTTTGACTTGCTGTACTTTAATAAAGGAGATGTTGCGTTTTGTATATTTTATGAATAAAGATTTTTTTTTAATAACAACATGTGACTGTAAACCATACTGACTGACTGTAAATGTTTTTACTTTCTGTACATAAATGTTTTAGCTAGCAGTAAACCTGTTGATGTTTTGAATTGCTGTGCAATTAAAATGTTTTTACATTGTACAGTATTTATAAATAAATGTTTTTGTACTTACTCCACCAATAAAAGAAAATGTTGATTTGTTTTAAATTGTTCCATTGGCTCCTTTTATACTGTAACAAAATACAGTGCTTCTAGAATGTACAGTACTGTCCAGGCATACCATGCATGGAGCAGGAGCCGTAGGGCACCGGGTGAGTTGTGGCCTGGGGGATCCCTCTTGGGGAGAGGTGTTCCTTGGGGACTTACAGTGCGTGAATGTGCGCACGCA
Source organism: Ascaphus truei (assembly GCF_040206685.1). Classification (NCBI taxonomy): domain Eukaryota; kingdom Metazoa; phylum Chordata; class Amphibia; order Anura; family Ascaphidae; genus Ascaphus; species Ascaphus truei. The sequence goes on along the minus strand of NC_134485.1, from coordinate 264,608,292 downwards.
TGCGCGCTTCTAGTGGCAGCCGCGGGAGCCAGGGAAGGGGAAGGAGAGGCCCGCTTGCGGCGGAGATCCTGTGGAGCAGGAGCCAGAGGGCGCCGGGTGAGTTGTGGCCTGGGGGGAACCCTCTTGGGGAGAGGTGTTCCTCGGGGTCTTACAGTATACAAGAACACATCAGAAATATTAAAAGTGGCTTTGAAAAACATAGTGTGTCACGGCATTTTCTGACTCACCATAACAAAGATCCTTCCTGTCTAACTTTTAAGGGAATTCAACAGATACCGTGTAATAGGAGGGGAGGCGACAGGGTTAAAACCCTTTCGTCTAGAGAAACATATTGGATTCATAAATTAGAAACTCTATCTCCAAAAGGGTTAAATGAGGATGTGGATGTGTGGGCTCTATACTAAATACTACTCTTCTTTTTTCTATATTTTCTCTTTTATTCATCCCTTTGTGGTTGATGCCCTTGTTACAGTTTATGATTCGAATGTATTTTAATATTGTGTTTCTTTTATTGCAGATTTTCTTTTATTTTAGTTTTTTCATTATTTTCTTGTTTAATATCAATAAAGTTGTTGTTTTATTGTAACTTCATGATCATTTCTCCAGTTACACTGACTGCCGCCCTGCCAATTTGATTGGAAGCCATAGGCTAATTAGCCAACCAATGGGTAGGGCTTGAGGGGTATTTAGTACCTCTGGGAAATTATTCTTTTTTATTCCCCGATGAAGTAGTTTCATACTACGAAACGCGTAGGATTAACTATTTACTTATGCCTAGTAGGGTGCTGTATATTCTCTGCTTACACTGGCTCTATTAGAACTATTTTCAATTCCTGTGCATCGGGCCATGCAGACCACCCCTGTGACGTCATAGCACGACACACTGCGAAGGAGAGACAACACCACAAACTGAGGACACTGCTGCAAGAGTGATCGCTCCCGGCTGTTGCTGTGCCGGTTTAGAGCACACTCAGAGTGTTGGGGTGTCTCCTTCACTGTCTATCTATAAGACTGCTGCCGTGCCAATCTCTGATATTGAACTTTGGATGCCCCTGAGACCACCCGATCGTGACGGGTCTACTACGACTGGTTACCCATGAGGAGGAATCACATCTGAGACGTCTACCAGAGGAACCTATTCCTGGATCCTGAACTCCTACTGCCGATTGGTAACTTGTGTGCTTTGCACACTCAATTCTCATGTTCTAATTTTTTGATGTGCGCAGAATATTTATCCCTACATTTATGTAATAACATTTTGATTTACTTCACTATTTGCGTTTTGCGCTGTTTCTTTTGTTTCCATTTCTCCAGTGTTTAGGGGGTGCTGAGCCACCCTCACATTTACGGCTGCAGACGCTATTACTAGCCACTTGTCACTGTTTTGTATAACTTTAAATATTTTATCACACTGTGGTATTATGTGGTTTTAACTATTTAGTTTTATTTTAGGGTTTGTGCAACATTCATTTGCATTTTATCACTTGTGGTTATTTAGTTGCACACTTTAATTATTTTTCACATTCGATTAGCAGCACCTGTCTGCTACTTAGCATCTTAATTCCTATGGAAGCAGTAAGGGTGTACTTAGTTTTTTGCACATAGCTTCTCAATTTTGGCTTTATTTTTGTTAATAAATCATGAAACGGTGTAATATGTCATGTGTTGTTGTTAATCTGAGGTTGTATTTACCTAATTTTAAGACCTGCTAAGGAACAGATGATTGTTATTATGTCCTGATATGTAAAACCATAGAATTCAAAGAGGGTGTACTTTCTTTTTCACATGACTGTGTGTATATATATATACATATACATATACACATACACATACACACACACACACACACACATACATTCTTTTAATGTTGGGATGCTGCTAGAGTCTAATGCAAGACTAGAGTCCAATAGCAGCTGTAAAGGCATCAAAGAGATTATACCAAAGGAAAATAGCCACCATTAACCCTTTGAGAGAGAAACTGATATGTGAGTGCATGACTTTAACATTCTTTTGATTTCACTAATATTTAATGATGTTATTCCATATTTTCTCTTTTCTCCCTTTAATACGCCTATTAACTTTACCTCAATTAACTAAAGTTCTGTAGTAAGTGTTGGACTTTGTCCAGGGAAACCTTTGTGGGTCTTGCGGTAAATATAGGGAGAGTTAGTGGTTCTATTTGGATTTTAATTTTACATTCACTTTTTGCGCAGTTTAAATGATATCTCACTGATTATACTTGTATATATGTACACTTTATATTTTTGATACTTTTGCTATTTGATCATTTTTTTCACTATAAAATGGTTTACTATTAATGCCCACTAATATTTATTAATAGCCCTGATATTAATACATCTCTATCAAAGATTTTAAAAGTGCAACTTATTTTATTATCCTAATAAATAAACATTATGAGTGGCAAATCGTATGGGGGGAGTGAAAGGTTTTATCCATGATCTTCTAATGTGTTACCAGATACAATACCAACTGCTACATCTGTAGCTAAAACTCTGAAGGTGCAAATAAAATATGAATTGAAAAGTGATATAAGAAAAGTCCTACATGTCTTTTCTTGATGAAAACAAAAATGTGTATCCTCAAAGAACACTATCATGTTATGCTCAGGCCACGTATGAGATAGGATAGGTTATTTAAGCTTCTGCTTAATCTGTGATACTAACACTTGATAAGATAAAGTAAGCAATTCAGTAGATTTTAACCTCACTTGCTTCTTTTATTTCAATATAAAAAAATTATAAACATAAAAGGCACTTTTCATCTGAGATAATTGACTTTGAAACCACAAAAAGGATGATGGCAATTACCAGTCTACATATTCCACATTGAAATAATATTCATAGTATTCTTGTACTAACATTATAATGATTTGTTACATATCCAGACTCTGGTTGAAGGCTTTTCTTTTTTAGCTTTGCCCTGCTTATTGCTTTTGTCAATTAAAGCTGTGATCTTGTTAACTACGCATTTTGTGAGAGATGAGCAAAACTATGAGTGTGAAGGGAAACATCTGCTCTGAGAAAAAAAGTGATTTTCACACTGCAAAATCCCTTTTCACCTCCCTTTTCTTAGTTTGCAAATTGTACCAGTAATAAGTACATAAAATAAAATACAATTATAGAAAACATTCTTATATAACCTCCATTACCAAAAACATAAGAGTAAAGTGCTAACTGAAAAATTGACCTTGTTGCAGATATTTGCTGTTATGAACTCAGGCAATCACTAAACAACACTCCCCTTTCCAAGTAAGTAACAATAATTATGAGCAAAAGCAGTAACAGTCTGGGCATTATTGAAAGCCGTGTTCTCTGATTGTTTAAAATTCTGTGCAATATTCATTCAGTAATGCCCAGAATTTGTGCAGCTTGCAATGTGTTTATTTCCAGCCAATCAGTCTTTCCTTTTGTCAGAAATGCTCTCATACAGGGCAGGGGATTGGCCAGGAAGCAACAGCAGGCAGTGACTCCTCCACTCCCTCCGTGAACACGGCTTCATTTTGAGTTGAGAAGGGAAATAGTGTTTGTGTAGCTGCAAAGTAAGTGTCTGTCTGCAGTTTGTTTGTAGCTTCTGTCTATTTAGTGTGTGTTGGTGTGTGTGTGTGGCTGCAGTGTGTGTGTGTGTGTGTGTGTGTGTTTATGTGTGTGTGTGTTTGTGTGTGTGTATATGTAACCCTTGTTCCCCCCCCCCCTAGACTCAACTGATGTATCTAGGGTGCGTGAGGGCAGATTACATGGTGATGGGTGGTGCATACCTGTTTGGAACAGGAGGGCCTGAGCTTCCCGCGATGTTATGGGGGAAACAGGAAAAGGCTTCTGAGGTATTGGCCTCCATGTGGTCTTAATGGTGCAGAGCCTCCATCTTCAATAATTCCCAGGGATGTGGGAAGAGACCCTTATAGAAGAACCCCCTTGGTCCCGGGGTGAACACTCCAGAATCACTCGACACACGGTGGGAAGCAACAGAGTCTTTATTGTACTCACTGTCGGCAGGGCAGTAATAACAGCACGGCAGTACAGATGCACGATATGCCTCCTCCTCCTCCTCCCACCAGATCGTTCTCCACAGGATGGTCTGAAGGGTATCTTTCTCCCTGCCTCCACCTGCAGCCAAGGGCACTATGGGTGGGGCTAGCTCTTCCCTCACCCCCTAAGCAGGGTGAGAGGCATGGATCTAGCTCTGAACTACTAGGCCCTACTCCTCAGGATCCTAGCTACACTCTCCCTTCTCTCTCAACTCATGAACAGCACACTCTCCGACCTAGAACTGGACTCTCTCAGGCTTAGAACTGAACTGACTGCAGAGCACACAGGAACCGCTACTAAGTTTGGTCAGCCCCGCCCCTCATGACATCAACAAGACCTCCCCTCTACACAGGGCGGCATCAGAGACAGGCTTGTATTAATCAAGCAGGCAGGGCTTTGCAAGGGGGGAAAACCCAGGATTACTACTGGGGCCTGCCTTTAACAGGGCTTACCACAGTAGTACGAACTCAAGGGAAAACAGGGAAGGGGGGAAGGGGGAGGGGAGGGGAAGGGGAGGAATGTACCCTCGCGACTGCTGAACATTAAGTACTGTGGTGCTGCTATCAGGGGTGAGCAAGAACTAACACTTGGAGAGAGAAAGAACCCCAATGGAAAGCACTCAAACAGAAGCGCAATACACAGTAAATGGAAGGGGAATAGTTACAGTAATGTGAGGAGTGAATGTATTAAAAATACTTTATTTGGAGTCTTGACTCAACTAAAATAAATGGAACGCTAAGTTGCCAGAGTAGATTAGACTCTTAGAGAGCCAAAAGCGCAGCGAAAATAAAATGTACCAGGTCTCATGTGTGAAGTGTTTGCTAATACCCTTGATGATATATGCAGGGTAAAGCCAGATGACTCATTCAACCACTGGGGTCTGTGTCAGCTATTGTAAAGCTACAGATATTGCAACCTGTCACAAGTATAGGTGAGTGTATGTATTGCCTGCTCATAAAGGATAACAAGATAAATAATCAAGGTAAGTTTCCGCAGTGGTATACCAACACAAGACCATAAATAGCCAGTAGTAAGGCAAAATAGGTAGGTTTGTCACTGCTAGTATCCCCAGTGGAGAGGGGACTGCTGCTGTGGAAGGACACCGTTACAGCAGTGAACAGGTTGCACACATTCAGTCAGCATGGCAGTATAGTAGATATCCTGGAGGGGTATGTCTACTCTGCATGCACAAATCAAGCGTCTACTAATCCAGTGATTTGCAAAAATAGGACAGTAGTACACAAGTAGTGTCTACTTACACTTGAAAAAATGATAAAAACCGCATGAAACTCTGGTTGGATAAAAATGGCAGGAACCGTGGTGGTGCTTAATAGCCCTACACCTACTTGCTAGTGCCTGGTGTAACAGGTATTGCCACAGTTGCTGCTCGAGATACAAATAGCAAGCTTAATGCTTGTGTCTAGCTCCGTGTAAGGTAGCTAGTGTGCGCTTGGACGCGCTCCGATCACGAGCGTTGGTCCCGCCCCCTTGACGTGATGACGTCACTGCCGACGTACGTTTCGCTATGGCAAAGCTTTCTCAAGGCTGTGTATTGCGCTTCTGTTTGAGTGCTCTCCATTGGGGTTCTTTCTCTCTCCCAGTGTTAGTTCTTAACACAGTAGTAGGAAGATTTAGTAGCCCGTGCTGTTTACAGGGGGCTACATATATATACACAGAGCGGATAGAAGTATGTGGATATAGATAGCTGCAGTGTAAACGTATATAGAGGTGCTTTTAATGTATTTACCATTTTATTTTAATTTAAAAATTCTATATAACTATACATTTAGCCTATAATAGTAATAATCCCCTCAGAACAGGGAATTACTGGCCAATAATGCCCTGGCTGGGTTAAAGTCCCTCGGCTTCGCCTCGGGCCTTCAACTCTTCCAGCCTGGGCATTATTGGCCAGTAATGCCCTGTTCTGAGGGGATTATTACTTAAATAACCCCATGTGGTATAAAACAATTCCCTAACAATCTTACTATAACTGTACAAAACAAAACGTAGTGTCATCTATTTTTATAATCTTTAAAGCTACTCTAATTCTGATTTTAACCTCAATGTACAACTGTACAATGATACAGCATTTATATATTTTTTTGTTTTAATCTTCAGTTAACCCTCCAACTCAAAATAAATTGTTCAATTGGATACATAATAGCCATTGTATTACAAGGCAGGCTCAATTTAGGGAGACAGAATAACATAAGTACAAAAAGTAAGATAAAGGATAATAGGAAGATGGGTAAAAATAATCAAAAACTAAATTGGACATCACTCTCACAACATTAGAAACATGATTTGCCATACAACATTTGTAAATGCATTGAGCAATGGAAGTCAAATAAAAATACAATTATATAACTAATGTACTGTAAGCTAATAGATTTAAGATAAGGATTATTCATTTAGATTAATTATTTTATAAGTGACTCGTCTTTTTTAAATCATACTAATTGTTACTATATGACACATAATTTTATACTTGGGTAAGATGACATTTGTTCTCAGGGTCGGAAAGAAAGATTTACCTAGAACTTATTTTCACTGGCTAAGAAAAAGGAAAACAAATACCTATTTGAACCTCATGTGAATATGTGGAAGAAAAACCACAGGAATATAAGAGCCAGGGGGTGGGGGTGTATAGACTGGGGATTCCCAGTCATGGAAAACAATCAATGTTTAGAATATACTTTACAACTTGTATGTGGCTGTGACAGGGTGAAGTCAACCCCTATCAGTTATGCCTGGGAAACATATGTCTGAGTGCTTCATCCAGCACTCAGAATATTAACTCAGGAGGAAGCTAGATAATCAGGATGTAAGCTGACACCTGATAGCCAGCAAGGTATAAAAGGATGTGGTTACTGGTAGTAGCTGGCTGCCTTAGACCAGAGAACACTGCTATGTGAGCTGTTAGCCAGAGGGATTGCACCAAAGTCACTACTTCAACCAAAGTAAGGATTGTTCATTTGTTTTTCTGACGACTTAAAGTAAACTTATAGTTTGGTAATGGTTTAGCCAGCCAGCCTGATAGATAGGCCTGGTGTGTTAGTCAGAT